>NC_079897.1:183569-264957 GCF_024868665.1 Triplophysa rosa
CTGTTACTTCTCACTCGTAAACGAAATGAAAGATGAGGTCTCTTTTTCAACAAGTACAGAAACGGACACAATGTAAAGATCCTTACGAAAATAATAAAATAATGCAAGCTGATGGTTAAATGTAACAAAGACAAATTAACATTGTCATTTTTATTGCATGGAAAATGTCAAGCCCTGTTTACTCAGTTATTGTACTGCAAGCACAGGTGTTTGGGTGCATTTTGTATCATTTATTGTTCCTTCAAATAAAAACGACTTCATTGCGTTTAATTCATGTCAGCACATCTCTAAAAACTGTAAAACAAAAAAGTATTGCTTAGCTCTCATTCGCGTCACGTCAGCAAATAGCATTCCAGTTCCGGCTGTGAAGGGACGTGTCATTGGTTAGATCTTCCACTGAACGAATACGCCCACACTGACCGAGTCGCTGTTGAGTCTGATCTCGTTCGTGAATGAATCGAACGAACTGGTACATGTCGTTCATGAAGGAATTGAACGAGAGTGACACTGTAGGTCGGTCATTTAGCATGTGAGTCTCGTTCAGCAGTCAGCAGAAAGCGGACGCAAAGCGCAGTTACAGGTAGGCTACTTTGCACGCTTGTTTATTTAAAATACATAAACTTTAATAAAACATAATCCCAGATTTATGAATGTGTAAATGACCAAACAATTAACTTTTTAATTATGCAGAAAAGCCTTGTGCGTTGGTCATCTGAACCACTTATTGTCAGGACCCGGCCTCGAACTCGGGTCTCTGGTGTAAGGGATAATCACTACACCAGTCGAGCCACGTGGTATTAGATGGAACCCAGAAGATATAGGCAGACACAGCAGATTGAGTATTCCAGTTTAATTAAATAAAAAGTCAAAAGCAAACGCAGGGTTTTCACAAAAGTAAATAATCCAAAAGGTGGAGAGGTAAATCCACAAAGTCCAAAATCAAAAAAACCTCGTGATCAAAAATAGAACACACTCAAAAAAGGCAGGGTTCACAGGGGAACAAACACATACCAAAAAAAGGTCACTGTAGAAATCCAGTCTCGGGAAGCAGGCAAACAAGCAATAGTCCACATGGGTAGAACACACAAGGTTGAGTTCAGACATACAAACTTAGTGCAAGGAACTGAGGAAAAAGTAAGGTTTAAGTACTACACGGGAAAACAAGGCACAGGTGAAAACAACTACTCAAATTAAACAGGGATCAAAACCAGAACACAATGGGGACTCCTAGTGGCCAAAACAAAACATGACAGGCAGAATGGTGACACTTATTTAGACTTATTTTATTTATTTAATGAGTAGATCAGAGACACACATTTGAATAAAGCCTGTAATCAGTTTATACATCCATTAATACGTTCGTTGACATAACACAACTCTTTTTCGCCACCTGTTGGCGTATTATAGAAATGGTCACTGAACGAATCATTTTGGTGAACGAACTGAAAAAGAACGAATCACTCAAATGAATCATAATTCCCATCACTACTGTTTGAGTGAAGCTATCGGCAAACACAAAAACTCAAGCGTCTTCCCAAAGACCCGTCAAAATAAAAGTCCCGTTAAATTGAACACTCAGACAAAAAAGACTTTAGTGAACTATAGTATTTACTATTGAAAATTGTAGTGCCCTTATAATAAATTGATAAACACTGTATACTATAGTAAAGTTCAAAAACATGATAGTATCTTAAGAATTTTACTGCAGTTTACTATAGTAAATACTATGGTATACTACAGTAATTTATGTGGACAAATATACCACTATTGTATAGTAAAAAAGGAAAAACTAAAACAAATTTAGGTAATCTAAAAACGATATGGCCCTAATTTATCCATCTGTATGTAACATGAATGTCTTTTGTCAGTTACCTGCCTTTTCATGATGAACTGCACTGCACAGATGATTTATACTTGTGCTCCTACTGTTTGGCCTGTGCTACCAAACTTTAAACCTCTCTAGCTCCAGTGCTATGTGCAAAAAAAGTCTGCATTAATGTACTGCATTCTGTATGCTACTACAGGGCACTGAGGTCAGTCACTCTTCTCCTGTTGGTTCTTTGCAATGCTGGCAAACGTAACCTTCCAGTTGACTTGCCAAATCACTTCCATTTGTTTTATTAATAAAGGATACTGGAAGTAAAATCAGTCTGGGTTATGACAAATACTTTGATTTTAATAGTCACACAGCAAGAATTTAAAATTTGTATAGGAAAAAGATGCATCGAGAATCATTTTATCATCGCATCGCAGCCCTCTGAATTGTAATCGAATCGCATTGTGACGTGCCTAGAGATTCCCACCCCTACCGATGGCCTTAAATTCAAATGAGAGCGTCTTCCATGTCTGGAATGGATGTATTCTTGAGTCTATAAGGTAACAATAATATAATAAGATAACCTTGTGTGAAATGGGTTTGGCTAAAAGAACATTTTGGTTTCGTCTATACTACTAGGAACTTATACTATATTGACTGGGTTAAATAGAATTGCATTACTAAAAGGAGACTAAAATACAATTTAAAAAAAACTAGACGAAAACTAGAACTAGACGAAAATAGTCATGGATAATTCTGACTAAAATAAGACTAAAATGCTCAGACTTTTAGTCGACTGAAACTTGACTAGACTAAAAAGAGTATGAACGTGACTAAAACTAATAAAGACTAAAATGACAGCTTGACACAAAGACTAGACTAAAACTAAAATTAAAACAGGCCGCCAAAAATGAGTCACTGGCACTGTTATTTTGGGGGTCGCGGGCTGAAAAGTTTGGGAACCCGTGATCTAAATGGCTGTGTTTAAAAGCGATCATCTGAGGAAAGTCATGTAGACATCTTCATTTAATAAGTTCTGACGCTGATTACATCTGGGGAATCATCTGTTAATAACGAATTAACCTGGCTCTCCGGAGAGCTAAAGTGACAGCTTCATGCTAAAGCAAAAGCTAACATCGACAGGGATTTTGAGAGTTGGCTCCGACATCTGAAAGGATTGCATTAACAGGTAAGACGTCACTATCGTGATTTATTTTTTTAAAGTCTTTGTTTTATGTAGTCAAAACAAAAGCGGCAGATGTATGTGTTCAGACGACATGTTTCAGATATATTACTTGTAGGACGTAGGCTAGGTGGTATTTTCCATGTTATTTCGAGTTTTTGTCTACATCAGGCAAAACGCGATATCAAACGCTAGAATTGATTCTATATTAGTGATGTTTTTAAAGGTTTCGTGTTGAATCTGGCATAGACACGGTCACGTTGATGTACAGATGTGCTGATGCGGTGTGAGCAGTCAGTCATTGAGCACAGAGCTCAGATTCATCCGCGCAGAGCAGCAGTGCCAAAGCACAACCCACGTAAAGAAAATAATTCTGCATATAACTGACATTTCATGTTTCAAACTGAGATGGCGACAAAGAGGCCAAAGTTAAGGACTGCCACTTCAATATGTGCATGAAGTAGATCAACATGAGATAATTGTGTGACCTCTGACCTTATACGAAGTCATGTCTGAATTCTCCTGCAGATCTTCATCAGAGACTGCATGCGTCTCATCATCCTGTCATCACAAACACACACATAAATGATATACAAACAACCTCAGTGTCTAAGCTGTGTGTGTGTGCGTGCGTGCGTGCGTGCGTGCGTGTGTGTGTGTGATTGTTTTTCTATGGACTCTGCAAGTGGAACTGTAGAACTTAAACCAATCACAGGCTGAGTTTTCTGATCACTGTGTTTTTAAAACTCAACATTTTAAGTCCCGACCAGCAAAACAAAAAAAGTAAGACACACATATGAATCAGTTTTTCACACACATGTAATGTACCTCAGACAGCTTGTCCTCCTGCTTGCCCATTTCTCTTCTGTGTCTCTCTCTCCACTGCTTGTGCTCCAGCACTCGGAGAACGTTGTCCTCCCCTATAGCCGCGTGGAATGCCAAGAAATCTGGCCAGTGTGTGAGGAGCTGCTTAAACACACACACCTGACACACATGCAGACACGTGATGTGTTTAAATGTTGTGTTGTGTTGCATCAGTCATCTGTGAACTGGTGTGCGATTGGTCAGACCTGTGCCTCTCTGAACACATATGGGCCGAGAGCTCGTCGAGAGCTCGTGATGTGCTGAGCAAGCTCGGGGGGGATGTGGATCTGCAGGGCAGGGGGGGTGGTGGAAGTGATGAAACGGCTGAAGATGATGGAGATCTTCTTCTGAATCATGACATCATCACAGTGAGAATGACACAGATCCTGACAGAGAGAGAGAGAGAGAGAGAGAGAGAGGGGGGGGACTCTGTCTCACTGATAAATCACTGTAAGATCATTATAAGATCACTGCAAGATCATTCTAAGATCATTCTAAGATCATTCTAAGATCACTATAAGATCATTATAAGATCACTGTAAGATCATTATAAGATCATTGCAAGATCATTATAAGATCACTGTAAGATCATTATAAGATCACTGTAAGATCATTATAAGATCATTCTAAGATCACTGTAAGATCATTATAAGATCACTGTAAGATCACTGTAAAAGTCTGTCTAATGCACACAAATGTAAGTCATGTATGAGTTTCATTTGATGGAGTAAAGTGTGATTTATAATGTGTGCTTGTGTGTAGAGTCTCACCTTATACCTCTGAACCTCCAGCCAGAAGAGCAGATCATTCTCCAGCAGATCACCACAGACAGACAGAAACTTCTGGAACTGAAGACAGGTGACGGGGTTTAACAGAGCCTTACGCAGAGAGACAGACACCTCACACGAAGCCATCACACCACCTCCATTAACCTGCTGCTGTGACACACACACACACGCACACGCACACCACACACACACCACACACACACACACACACACACACACACACACACACGCACACACACAGACAGACAGACAGACACTGATTTTAAAGTAGAGCATGACTTCAGACAGACACACATTTATGAATTGAAGAAAGTGTTTGATTCAGATATAACATTAAAGCAACACTTAACACTTCATTTTCTGTTACACACTTCATACTATTTCTAGGTGTGTGTTTAGGTAAAATAATCATTTTTGTTTGATTCTGTGAACTACTAACAATATTTCTCCCAAATTTTAAATAAAATATTGTTTCTATTTGCATTTATTTTCAGAAACTGAAACAGGTGAAAACATGCTCTGTTTTTTTCAGACCTCAATTACTGCAAAGAAAACAAGTTCAGATTCACTTTTAAGCAACACAACACAGTAATATTTCAGCTGCTGAAGATGATGAGAACTCACCTGATAAAACTGTCGCCTTCTCCAGTGACTTACGACAGGCTGCTGCTCACACGCCACACCTGCAGCCTGACACTGACACACACACACAGAGAGAGAGAGAGAGAGAGAGAGAGGGCACATATATAAAGCAGTCGTGGCCCTAATGTTTAGAGAGTCGGACTCGTGACCAGAAGGTTGCCAGTTCGATTCCCAGGGCCGGCGGGTAACGACTGAGGTTCCCTTGAGCAAGGCACCTGACCCCTACTTGCTCCCCGGGCGCTGCAGTGATAGCTGCCCACTGCTCCGGGTGTACGTGTGGTCACCACTTGCTGTGCGTGTGTTCACTACTCTCTGGATGGGTTAAATGCAGAGGTCACATTTCGGGTATGGGTCACCATATCTGACTAATAGGTCACTTTCACTTCACTTTCATAAAGGAATTAATAAATAAAATAGAAATATTTAGTTACTTTATGATGATGTTCAACTCAAGAGGAGTGATCTGTGATGTTGTGTTTACAGACACACACACACACACTGAATGTAATGTTAATAAGAGGAGGGGATTTGATGTCACCTGTGGTTTGTGACGTGTGATAAATTCAGAGCTGGAGAGAAACAGCGGCAGCCAGTCAACTTCTAAACGCTTCTGAACCGCTGACTGCAACTCACTCAGAAGAGACACACACATAACACCAGCGGCCAACTGACACACACACACACACAGGTCATTCAGCAGGTTAATTTTTCTCTTTTTGTAAATAATTTCTGTGTGAAATATGTTTTGTGTATGAAGTGTGTGTGTACCCTCATCTGTTGATCTTTACTGGCAGGGCTGTTGGGTCCACACAGAAAGTTGTTGTTGCAATATTTAGTTGTGATGTCTGTGTGTCTCTCCTTCATGAGTGCTTCATCACTGACAGGAGTTTTCTTCAGCTGCTCCACATCCAAGCAGAACTGCAGATACACACTGTACACACACACACACACACACATACACACAGAGTGGATGTGTTTATTGACTGGTGTTCACTACACAATGAGAAAGCTCTCTACACACAGCGCTCTACCACCTGACTGAATTCTTCTCCAGGAAGGACAGAAAGTGTTGAAGTTGTGAACGGTTGCGGATCAGAGAATCCAGACGAATCCCTCTGAAGCGATCTGGAACATTTGACCACAGGTCTGGAGCTCTGGTGACCTCTGCTGGTGCTGGAGGAGATCTGAACACCTGAAAGAGGAGCAAAACCCCATCACCTCCACACCTGCTCTTATCAATGACACTGCCATCACGTATAGAAACTACACAACAGATCACATGTGTTGTGTATGTGTGTTACCTGCGGCAGGTTTCTCTGGGTGTGTGTGTAGAGATTTTGCAGCGTGTGGAAGAGTTCAGTCTCAGCGTAACGCACCTCCGGTCTCTTCGTCACCTGTAAAACACAGTGATGTCACTTCCTGTGTTACGTGACGTTCAGAGAATGAGTGTGTGGTGTGATATTGACCCGCTTCAGTGATTCTGTCGTCTGATCTGAGAACAGTGTCCACGGCTCCAGTAGGACGTTCAGCGCGTGTTCCTCCGCCTGATCAAATAGATCCTCAAACGGTGGAGTCAGTCGGGTCAGAACAGTCCTGCGGTTCTCCTCGCTCAAGACAACACTCATCTGAGCTCCACTGCACACATACACACCATACAGCAGCTGAAAACAAACAACACAACAGTTACACAACTGATCCAGCACTGACCCTTATTATTATTTGGTCTATATGCACATGTGTGGGCATGCGCGTTTGCGTGTATATCTCGCTTGAGCTGTGTGTTTTGTACGCGTGCGTGTGTATATCCCACCTGAGCTGTGTGCGTGTGGACATGTTTTATATCCCAGTGGGGACCTAAACCTGAATGCACACCAACTCATGGGGACTCGTGTCACTGTGGGGACCAAAATTGAGGTCCTCATGGGCACAAAAGCTTATAAACTGTACAGAACGATAATTTTTGAAAATCTAAAAATGCAAAAAGTGTTCTATGATCTTTAGGTTTAGGGGTTGGGTTAGGGATAGGGGATAGAATATACAGTTTGTACAGTATAAAAAACATTACGCCTATGGACTGTCCCCACGGGGATAATAAAAATTACGTGCGTGTGTGTGTGTATCTCACCTGAGCTGTTTGTTGTACTCTGTAAGGATCAAATGTGCTCATACAGAAGAGCTGAATGTACTGTGACAGTTCTGAGCAGAAATGAACAGCGTTCTCCCACAACTAAACACCCAAACACACACAGTATATCATGTGTTCATTCAGTTTACACACATCAAGAATTTTGTCTACAAACTACACACAACAATATTAAAACAAGTAAATCCTTTTCCTTTACTGAAATCGTCTTGAGGTAAATAATAAGTAATACATTGGAGGCATTTGTAAGTGCCTTTGGATAAAAAAGCATTAAATGTAAACACACATGTAGTTATTGTGTTATTTTTGTGGGTGAAATGTGATCTCACCTGATTCCCTGAATTCTGACAGAAGTGTGTGAACACAGATCCTGATCTGGATTCAGTGCGGAGAACATCCATCAACAAACACATCTGACTGCTGTCCACCTACACAAACATGATTATCACACAGACAAACATTAACACGCACACACACACAAAGATATAACACACAAATATTATCACACAGACACACACACACAGGTGGGGGTTGTGTGTTACCCTGTTGTCAGTGCAGATGTGTGTGGTCACATGTGCAGGCGGATATGAGCGCCTGACATTCACACACGCACAACTCAATGTGAGTTCTGACACACACCAGTCATCACACAGACAGTGTGTAAAACGCTGACCCCTGAAACACACACAAACACTTCACTGTATTCACCTTAAATATCACAATACAGAAATATAAAGCTCAGGATACAGTCGTGTGTAAAAACCTCTTCTGTTCTTACTGTGACAAATAATAACATTACAAAACCAAAAACAATCTCAGTGCACATGTTACACTCTGAGGTTATAATCAGGTTTAGGGTCAGCCTGGGTTAGGGTCAGGCATGTAGTTCTGATGGTAACGGGCTAGAGATTGCATCGCGTCAATGTATGTCCTCATAAAGATAGCTGCGCAAACGTGTGTATGTGTGCGTTACCAGTATAACATCAGTATCTCCAGCAGCCGGGGCTGAACATCACATAGTTTGTCCTCCTGCCATCTGATGCTGCACTTTAATCCCAGACGAGAGAGAAGCTCCACATTCACAGACACTAGATACTGACCCCTCATCCACACTAAATACCTGCACACGCACGCACGCACGCACACACACACACACACACTTCGTATGAAGCACACAAGGCCTTTAGAACAAGACCTTTTGGTTCTAAATCTCAGGTGAAAATGATGATGTACAAATACCGAAATCCTCATGTTGAAGAGTCAGTAGTGTACACTACACAGTACACACTAAAGCACACACTGGCAGTGACATATATAGAAAAGTGTCAGTGTTTTATTGTAACAACCTTTAGGGTATCTCGGCTTTATATGCGGAAGTAAGGCATGATGTGTGATGGTGGTGAAGTGACCTGCTCTTGGTGTGTGTGTTGAGCGTCTTCAGTCGTTCAATATCCATCCACAGACTCAGAATAACATCACCCTGAGCGCCGGACAGAGATCTCTTAAAGCACATGAACGTTTCTCTCGCTCCGCACACACGTGATGTCTCTGATGTTTGTGTCTTCACTGGCTCTGGATCTGCACAAGAAACATTCACAGACAGACTCGCTTCACTCCTCACGATTCATTTTCTTTTATGATCAGTCACGTGAGTCTCTGAAGATCTGCAGAACTGAACGGACGTCGTTTCATTTCACTGTGACACTCACACGCTTGACTCTGTTGTATGTCGTCTACTGTCACGTGATGTTCTGGGGTCTGTGAACCGCTGAGCTGACACACACATTTAGCCAATCTGTGCAAACACACAAAACCCTTCAACACACTCAAGAAAATCCATTACAACAACAACAACAGGTGTTTACTGTTACACATTACACATTAAACATTATAAAACATTTGCTTTTCTTGTTTATAACATACATAACACCCACACACGAGCATGACATTTATTCATTATCATTTACGGTACCGTTACAAGGCCATGCTACTAGAGGATTAAAGCTGGAGTAAGCAAAGGAGAGAATGAACAACATGATTTTATTTATTTATTTATAGACACAAGACATAGACAACATGAATGTGTGATATTGTGTGTGTGTCACCTGTACTCAAAGTAAGAGTCGCTCTGTAGAAAGAATGCGAGTATGTCTCTCTTCAGCCACTGAATGCATTCATCTCGGTCTAAACACTGCACAACAGAAAACACACCGTCACAACAACACATATGACACACCTGTGCGTGTGTGTGTACACGTACAGTGACAGTGTAGCGGTTGTCTGGAAGCGGTTCAGCTGGGATCCAGTGAGGCTCAGACAGAGATTTTGACTGAAGTTCATGTAGAGACGATCTGATGTGACAGGAGCGATCTGCTGCCGTCTGATCCAACAACTCAAAACCTCCAGACATCCCATCATACCTCACTGCTGCACCAAACACCTGACAGACACACACACACAGAAAAGTATTAATCTGTGACACGTTCAAAGATAAAACACATTCATTCATTGATTCAGATGTTCAGAGCATCTATCATGACATATTTCACAGATTCATCAGAACTTTAGTCTCAAGGCTAAAATACACTACAAGACTTTTGCTCAGATTTCAGTCTGGATTTGTGGCAGAAAGTCTGTGCCAGTCTTTTCAGTCAGATTTGATCACTTAGTGTGTTTCAAAAAGTCTGCAAGTGTGTGATGTCTAGTTAAAAAAGATTTTAAGTCTTGTAGTGTATTCCAGTCATTATTCTAAACACGATGTAAAGCAGCTCGTGTTTAATCCACGAGCTTTGAAATCTCTCATCTGAAGTTTTATAAGTAGAAACGTTTCTGCGGTCTGTCTAGTGTTGAGTTTACTATAGTAAAACAAGCGCTTGATTCTCACGGGCAGCATCAGAAAATCATTGAAGAATTCACTGAAGGTTTGATCAGAAGTCAGATGTTCCTCCTGTTTAAACACACACACACAGAAACACACGATCAGATGAATTTTAACACAAACCATCACACACATCACATCATCAATCTCTACTCACAAAGTTGTCGCTCGTTATTTCCGCAAAATTTGCGTCAAACACAGCGAAATAATTACGACAAACTGCTGACGAATAAAGTTTTAAACTCACCCGGAACCGCGCGAGACATTCTGAAGAAAAGTTCAGTCACGTTCAGTCTGATCGCGTTGTCATGGTGATCAAAGTCAAAACTCAAGATCAGACTTTCATGTTTCTACATCAGAAACTACCGTGGCCGAGAAGTGCAAAACAAAACAACAAGTTGCAAAACTAAAAACAAATCTAAAAGCAAAATCAAAAATCAAAATGACAAATCTGAAAACGCAATATCAAATCCAAAAACAGAATAGCAAATCTTAAAACACAACAACAATTCGGGAAACAAAATAACAAGTCAGAAACCACATCGACAAGTCAGAAAGCAAAACGACAAGTCAGAAAACACAACGACAAATCAGTCAAACCGGAGAAGGTAGGTATTTTGTTGAAATGGGATAGCTACTGCTGATTGGATGAAACTCCTGTCAATCAAGATATCCAGGACGCTAGTGATGGGAAGTTCGGATCATTTTACTGACTCGGACCTTTGAGTCTCGTTCAGCAAAATGAACGAATCTTTTTTCGAGTCATATCGTTCATTTCGTTCATTTTAGCAAAATATAATTAAAATGTTACATGTTACTTTCCTAACACATCTACTACTTATGCAAACGTTGATCACATTACAAACAATACAAAACTATAATGCTATAAGAAACAGAAAAGATTAATTCATTGTTTACCTGGGTCTTTACTCAACTCTCAACTCAACTTTATTTATATAGCGCTTTTACAATTTTCATTGTTACAAAGCAGCTGTACATGAGACATATTGACTATAAGCAAAATAATTAAAGTTGTACCTGCAGAAACAAGAAAAGGTTGAAAACACAGAAGACAGACATACCCACATACAAAACACTCCACACACACAATATGCACACGTACTAACACACATAGACATAGAGACACACACACACGGATGCGCACGCACGCACACACACACACACAACACACACACACACACGTACGTACACAGACAAGTACGCACACACACACACGCTCAGTGAGAGCGCACATTTAGGATAAAGGAGAGAGAAGCACAGGTCAAATATAACAGATAATAAATTCCTATATGCAATATTAATTAAGTAAAACTTTAAGATTCTAAAGCAGCCCCCCCGGTCAGGCAGATAGTGCAAAAACAGTATGCAAACGGTGGCGAGGAACCCAAAACTCTAATCGAGAAAAAAAACCTCAGGAGAACCCAGGCCCAACCAGGGGATTCCAGTTCCCCTCTGGCAAAAGCTGCTGCCTCTGCACAAGCTCCAGAGAACTTGCACAACAAGGCTAAATAAAATAAATAAACTTAATAATAAAATAAATTATAGTTTAAGATTATCATTAATAATCTAATAGCATTTGAAATTTTGTGGTGAAGACATGTCAAGAGACCGCGTCCTTCTTTATCCAGCTCTATCATCTCAGCTCTTGTCAGGTCCCCACTTCCCATTCTCCGCTCTACCATCAGGTCAGGCCATGAACTGCATCCTGCTCGCTGTGGTAACCTTGGAACAATGAGACAAGACTGGCTGAGAGTAGAGTACTGTTCTGTACTCTTTGATGCAACAAGTACATCAGTTGTGTTTTTGGTTCCGGTTGATCTAACTAATGCAGCCTAAACCCTCAGAAGATTTATATTATGGAAGAGTAGTGTATGCAAGATTAAAAAGATGCGTCTTTAGTCTAGATTTAAACTGACAGAGTGTGTCTGCCTCCCGGACAGTGCAGGGAAGACTATTCCAAAGTTTAGGCGCTAGATAGGAAAAGGATCTACCACCTGCACTTGATTTTGAAATTCTAGGTATTACCAACTGACAGGACGCCTGAGAGCGTAATGCATGTGAAGGACTGTAATACAAAAGGAGAAAACTTTAGTCTACGATTAGCTCACCACACCTCTTATCTGACAAGTCCTCGGGTTTGACTCGTTCGTTCACGACGTGACAGCTTCGTAAGATAAACCAATGCAGTCAGAGCCGGAAAGAGAATTGACTAGTTCACCTCTCGAGTCTTCGGGTTCGAGTCGTTCGTTCATCACGTGACAGCCCCCTACGCTTTACCAATGCAGTCAGAGCCGGAAAGAGAATTGATTAGTTCACCTCTCGAGTCTTCGGGTTCGAGTTGTTCGTTCTTTTGTCACAGGACCCATAGAATGTTGCACAATGCGCATGCGCGACTGGACGAATCACTCCCCGAGACGACTCGTTCTTCCCGAGTCACATTAAAGATTCGTTCAAAATGAACGAGATACAATATAAGCATATGACATGATATGTACTTTAATCTGTGTCCCTGTTGGTTATGGTGAGAGAGTGACTGACGCGATCGTTTGTTTCGCTTACAAATATAAACATAAGCCTATACATGCGCATCAAACGCGTGCAGTGTACGCGATGCGGTGCTGCGCGTCTCGGCCGATGTGTGAAGCCAAGCTGGAAAGCGATAACTTTGCTATGGTTTTGTTACAACTGTAAAAAAATGTGAACGAATTTAAAGAGACGTTCAGAACAACTTAGCCACACCGCACGCGTCAGATGCGCGTTTTCACAGTATTGTTATAGGCTTATGTTTATATTTATAAGCGAAAACAAACGCGTCAGTCACTCTCTCACCATAACCCATGGGGACACAGATTAAAGTACATATCATGTTATATGCTTATATTGTATGCATCTTGTGAGGGGGAAACGATCGTGGATGGTACACAGGCAGTCTATGCGTGCTGCTCAGGGCTCACGCCACGCGTAGACTCTGCTCACGCATGCAGTGTGAAACAGACACGCATCTACTCCTAATGCAAGATGAGCCCGTTTCAACTTTATTAACAAAATGTGGCTTTTGAACCTTAATCAATGAAAATGCGCTGTATATCACATATGCATGTCCTTTCTCATTGAGCATCCTGGATATCTTGATTGACAGGAGTTTCATCCAATCAGCAGTAGCTATCCCATTTCAACAAAATACCTACCTTCTCCGGTTTGACTGATTTGTCGTTTTGCTTTCTGACTTGTCGATGTGGTTTCTGACTTATTTTGTTTCTCGAATTGTTGTTGTGTTTTAAGATTTGCTATTCGGTTTTTAGATTTGATATTGCGTTTTCAGATTTTTTATTTTGGATTTTGCTTTTAGTTTTGCGATTTGTTGTTTTGTTTTGCACTTCCCGGCCACCGTAAGAAACAATTCACATACGCGTTTATACTTTCCATTCACATTTTCGTAATGTATAGGTGGCGGTGGTAAATATATTTTATATAAATGCTTTTAAAATTTGTATGGTCAAATCTGATTTCTCTTAACTAGAAGTCAAGAAAACACAACCCGACAGAAATGAAAAGATAAAAAAGGTTTTATTTAAAACAATGTATAAAAACAACCATGTACACACACACACACACACAAGAGCAAAATGATTTCTGTCCATAAGTGCAAAATTCATGATAAAAACACCCCGCCGGTCAGAGTCTCCTGATGTTGCGTTTGCTCCGAGCGCTGCCGGGCAGCACATCCCTGCGGCTCCTGCGTCTGGCGGACAGGTGAGCGCAGTCTCTCGAGCCGTGAAATGCACACAAACATGACACACAGAAACGAAAACTGCAGTCGGTCCAGCTGCACAGACCTTCACCCCGCAGAGAGTGACAGCGAGCCGGATGCTGACAGCGTGGACACGGCTTCAAATATTCATCATTAAACAGAGTTTGAGCCACCTGATGGACGGACGGACACAGAGCGACACACACATTGAAGCTGCCGTGAAAACGTATTTCTGACAGTTAAAATTCAAGGAGAAAAAACACTGCGTTTTATCATTCAATAGTTTTCAAGACAGTCACTGATAAAGATAAAGTAGAGTTCGTGTAAGGTGAGAAGAACATGATGTTGTGTCACACACACCTGCAGGAACTCCATGCGTTTGGTGCTGAAGTGCGTCTCTGTGTGGTGTTGGGTGGGAGTGTGGGGTGTGTGTGGAGTTCTGGCCTGAGCCTGGACGCTGCTCAGAGCCGATCGACAGCTCAACATCAGCCTGGTGTCAGCATCCCCCACGTGCGGCGTTCTACCAGCCTACAGAGAGACACACGGTCAGAGACGAGCGACCGCACCCAACAGTGTTTATGTCACATCTTACCTCTAGAGCGACCTTCATCTCTCTGATGTGACATCTTCTCCTGTACGAGGCTTTTTTATCCTCAGAGATGACATCATTCCAGTCATCAGACACCAGAGCAAACCTGCGAACAATAACACGTCAAGACTGATGTTCGCGCGAACGAAACACAGACATCTGAAGCGAGTTTGCTCACCCGTAGACGTCCGCAGCCGACAGAAGACTCAGAATCGCACTCAGAATGTGTCGCAGGTTTCTCATCGTGAGTTCTGTAATGATGTCCACTCGGTCCAGGCCCATCTTCCGCCCAATGAGTCCGGACAGAGGCAGACGGCTTCTGACGGCTCCGTCTTCCTCGGACACGCGCAGCAGCTCCTCTAAACTGGTTTGCTGATGTAGCACACGCGTGCTGCAACGACTGATGGCGTGAACCACCTGCAGCGCCGGAGTCAGAGACAGGTCCTGCATCTTTAGCGCGGCAGAACCCAGCGGGGTTTTGTCCAGAAACACCTCGTCCTTGCTCGCGTGGGCATCTGACTCTCCCCGGCCCACCCGCTGGTCTCTGGGCACGTCCTCCGACTGCGAACCCCCCTCTCGGAGAGTGGACAGACGTCTCTGTCTCTCCAGCCGTGAGCGTCTCCTCTCTTTACCGCCTGAGGACAGCGGCAGCACCAGCTCCTGGAAAGATCCATCGTGATCCACAGAGTCATCGTGTGATTTGTCCAGACCCATGGAACTGAAGCCGCTGTCCTCCGAGGCCGGTGTCAGGGTCAGCGAGGGAGTGTCCAGGACGTTCAGTGTCTGCTTTTCAGCCCTCAAAGGGGACTGGAAGGGGTCACCCATCAGTGGCATGAGGTCATTGGTTTGTGGAGATGCGGGAAGACCAGCGATGATACTTTCATCAAGATCTGGTTCAACGAGAGGGTTCTGATCCAGCACGTGACCTGCGCTCCTGCCGGTCTCCAGGGTTGAAGTAATGACCTGAGAGAACAGAAGACGGCGCTTTCGACACGAGAAATCCACATCATCTGCTTTTAAAGTGCTGTAGGTCAAAGGTCCAGTTGGGCTGATGTCTGGAGAGTCGAAGCTGTCGTCTCTGTGGCTCACGAGATCTGAAGTCTCTCCAGGTGTAGCGATGCCGCTCTTACTCCCGTCCGAGAGCGGGCGGGACATGAGCAGGCGCCGGCGGAGCGAAACATCCTTTCTCTTGATCTTGGGAGTCTCGCACCAGTCCGGTTGGACCGGCGGTTCCCTCGGCGACACTTTAACGTCCTTTAACCGTTTCTGGTCTTTTCTGTGTTCTCGGTTCTCTTTGGTGCCGCTGAAACGGGCCGTCCGGACGTCTATTCTGGGAGACTGATGGCGGTCCATACAGGAGCCACAGGTCTGATACTTCGCAGTCTGAAAATGATCAGACGTCCCCTGTGTCCTCTCCATGATCCTCAGCTGCTCTTTATCAAACACTTAATGGGCCCAAAACCGCTGTCAGCCTACAAATACAAACACATGACGTCATGACAGTTATTGCTGTTGATCAAATTCATTCAACTTACCCACAATTAATAATGTAGTGGAAAATTTTAAATAGTTGACAATTAGCGTTAATAAAGCCGTTTTGACTACAGCTATCGGTTACTGTTGCTATGGTGACACGCTCAGCGCTTTCCCTCCTTTCCATTCAAACTTTGCGCCGATTTAAATGCTAGTGCACGACACAGTGACTGTGCGCGCGCATGGTGGGTCACACACAGAACAGCAACAGAGTTTATATGAAGCAGATTGCGCTTTAAACACTTGTAGAAACGCACGCGCGTCGCCTCGGTGCTGACAGAAACACAGAAATGCGCTAAAATAAGAATTGAAACCGATAAACCTCCGTCAAAACACAAACACACACAGTAACATCACTGTCGTCCCATCACGCCTCACTCATAAAACACACCGGAAGTAGAGTGCCTCGACTACGACACATTTAACAATAAACTAACGTGTAAATGGACAGAAAAGCTCGTGAATGAAAGGGTTACTCACGCGCGAGCGATCAGTGCTTCATGCTGCTGCCGCTCCTGAGGGAAACAGAGAGAGAGAGAGAGAGAGAGAGAGACGCTCATCAGCAGATCAACGAGGCTCCACCTTTCAAATTTCGAGCCCATTTCGCTGATTGGATGCGGATTTAAAGAGTCTCTAAAAAAACTGTTAAACCACTGAACATGTTTTAGAATAAAAAATATACAGTGAAAATAGATCAATATTATCAATGTCAAATAAATATAATCAAATCATTTAAAGCACGTTTTGTGATCTTCAGCATAATGGTTTTGTGAGATTAATAGGGCAAACATTTCAATGGAACATCACAGTACTAACAAAAAACATGCATGTATAAACAAATTACAAAACAAAGAAAACTCATCGAATAAACTGAATTATTTGTGACAGGTGTCAGAGGTCAGAAGAATGATTTATTTAATGTATTAATGAAACTGGCGAACTTAAATAGATTTAATAAAAAAATGAAATGTTAACTTTATTTTAGTTTTTTATTGTTGTAAAATGAAATGTCTAATAATCTCTGTCTGTAAGCACCGCCCATGTCGTGATGTAACAGTTGAACGTGTTTGTGTTGTTATGGAAACCGGGCGCGTGCACAGACGTTAGAGTCTAACAACAGAGACCCTGGCGGATATTTCTTGTGGTTTGGTGAGTGAAATCTGAATGAACGGAAAGAATTCAAGCTCAATGACCATCGGAAAGTGATTGTGTTGTGTGTGTTTATGTGATGTGTGACGTCAGGTGTGATGAGCGCTCACGCTGTTTCGTCTCTGTTGGCTTCGGGTTCGAGCTGCAGCTCTGTTCCTGTGGAGCATCTGGACTACGACTTCATCCAGAGCTGCTCAGACCTTAAACATCTCGAGCGAATCCTGAACGTTCTGAGGTGAGATGAGACCTGTCTGTCTGTCTGTCTGTCTGTCTGTCTGTGTTACGGCATACATATTAGGACATCGTCAGACCTCAGCGTCAGTACTCGGGTATCAGATTAAACGGCATCGCGCCTCAGTAGTACGGCATACATATTAGGACATCGTCAGACCTCAGCGTCAGTACTCGGGTATCAGATTAAACGGCATCGCGCCTCAGACAAAAAGGCATCAGTTCTCAACAAAACAGCGTCGGGGCTAAGGTCTCGACCAATCAGGCAACAGGCAAAACGGCCTCAGACTAAAAAGCATCAGCTCTCGCGCAACAAGGCATCAGGCGAAACGGCCTCAGACTAAAAAGCATCAGCTCTCGCGCAACAAGGCATCAGGCGAAACGGCCTCAGACTGAAAGGCATCAGATGACTCTAGAAGTGGCCACGCCCCCCCTCCCGCATGACGTCAATGCCGCAAACTCTTTTTGAGCAGCACTTTTACGGCAGACAGACAGGTACACGCGAAAGGTAGGATGTCCACGAGTTTTTAATAGTTTTAATCGTTACACTTTTACTGCCGTAAAAGTGCTGCTCAAAAAGGGTTTGCGGCATTGACGTCATGCGGGAGGGGGGGCGTGGCCACTTCTAGAGTCATCTGATGCCTTTCAGTCTGAGGCCGTTTCGCCTGATGCCTTGTTGCGCGAGAGCTGATGCTTTTTAGTCTGAGGCCGTTTNCTGAGGGAAACAGAGAGAGAGAGAGAGAGAGAGAGAGACGCTCATCAGCAGATCAACGAGGCTCCACCTTTCAAATTTCGAGCCCATTTCGCTGATTGGATGCGGATTTAAAGAGTCTCTAAAAAAACTGTTAAACCACTGAACATGTTTTAGAATAAAAAATATACAGTGAAAATAGATCAATATTATCAATGTCAAATAAATATAATCAAATCATTTAAAGCACGTTTTGTGATCTTCAGCATAATGGTTTTGTGAGATTAATAGGGCAAACATTTCAATGGAACATCACAGTACTAACAAAAAACATGCATGTATAAACAAATTACAAAACAAAGAAAACTCATCGAATAAACTGAATTATTTGTGACAGGTGTCAGAGGTCAGAAGAATGATTTATTTAATGTATTAATGAAACTGGCGAACTTAAATAGATTTAATAAAAAAATGAAATGTTAACTTTATTTTAGTTTTTTATTGTTGTAAAATGAAATGTCTAATAATCTCTGTCTGTAAGCACCGCCCATGTCGTGATGTAACAGTTGAACGTGTTTGTGTTGTTATGGAAACCGGGCGCGTGCACAGACGTTAGAGTCTAACAACAGAGACCCTGGCGGATATTTCTTGTGGTTTGGTGAGTGAAATCTGAATGAACGGAAAGAATTCAATCTCAATGACCATCGGAAAGTGATTGTGTTGTGTGTGTTTATGTGATGTGTGACGTCAGGTGTGATGAGCGCTCACGCTGTTTCGTCTCTGTTGGCTTCGGGTTCGAGCTGCAGCTCTGTTCCTGTGGAGCATCTGGACTACGACTTCATCCAGAGCTGCTCAGACCTTAAACATCTCGAGCGAATCCTGAACGTTCTGAGGTGAGATGAGACCTGTCTGTCTGTCTGTCTGTCTGTCTGTCTGTGTTACGGCATACATATTAGGACATCGTCAGACCTCAGCGTCAGTACTCGGGTATCAGATTAAACGGCATCGCGCCTCAGTAGTACGGCATACATATTAGGACATCGTCAGACCTCAGCGTCAGTACTCGGGTATCAGATTAAACGGCATCGCGCCTCAGACAAAAAGGCATCAGTTCTCAACAAAACAGCGTCGGGGCTACGGTCTCGACCAATCAGGCAACAGGCAAAACGGCCTCAGACTAAAAAGCATCAGCTCTCGCGCAACAAGGCATCAGGCGAAACGGCCTCAGACTGAAAGGCATCAGATGACTCTAGAAGTGGCCACGCCCCCCCTCCCGCATGACGTCAATGCCGCAAACTCTTTTTGAGCAGCACTTTTACGGCAGACAGACAGGTACACGCGAAAGGTAGGATGTCCACGAGTTTTTAATAGTTTTAATCGTTACACTTTTACTGCCGTAAAAGTGCTGCTCAAAAAGGGTTTGCGGCATTGACGTCATGCGGGAGGGGGGGCGTGGCCACTTCTAGAGTCATCTGATGCCTTTCAGTCTGAGGCCGTTTCGCCTGATGCCTTGTTGCGCGAGAGCTGATGCTTTTTAGTCTGAGGCCGTTTTGCCTGTTGCCTGATTGGTCGAGACCGTAGCCCCGACGCTGTTTTGTTGAGAACTGATGCCTTTTTGTCTGAGGCGCGATGCCGTTTAATCTGATACCCGAGTACTGACGCTGAGGTCTGACGATGTCCTAATATGTATGCCGTACTGTGTGCGTTTACTGTGTATCAGTGTTCACGAGTGCTGGTGTTGCTCAGGTCCAGACAGGAGGGGTTTTACCCTCATCTGATTGACTTCTGTGAGAAACACATGGAGGAACTGGACCCAAAGAACCGGTTCCTGTGGAAGGAGAAGCCAGCGGCCACAGCGGCCTGTTTCTCCTCAGAGGAATGGAGTGACATCACTGAAGAGCTCCAGGTGCACACACACACCAACAGATTTACAGCAGAAACATCTTCTTAACTCCATAAATATTCACTTAAGATTGGAATGTTACAATGGAAAACGGTTTCTTCTTCATTTGCTTTACTGACATCAGCTGTGGATCTATTAAAAGAATCACGGTCTCCAAAAGAATCTCTGCAGAACGTCTGGGCACGTATTCATGAAAAATCTTGTGAAAGAGTTGCTCCTAGTGACGAAATTCTAAGAAATTCATAGAAATGTGGGCGTTTCCCCTTAAAATGACAGAAAAGATCCTAGTAAAGAAAAAAGTCATTCATGAAGCATCTTAACCCTTAAAAGATCTCAAGGTCCAGAATTGTTAGGAGTCGTGAGGAGGACTTTTAAGAGACTTAAGAGTTTCTTTAGCGACAAAAACACATTCGATTGTGCAGTGATGGTGTTTGTGACCGATCTTGTTATAGAGACACGCTAACATCTAGACATAGCGCCAGAAATAGAAGTAATCACTACATTAACTACATTAACATATTCGGCAACTGGACGAAGTACAAACTACGCTTTGGTTCTGTCCCAATCTTCTGTAAGCAAAGTGATAAACGAAGAATTACTTTATACATTAATACATTATTGTGTTGTTGTTCATTTCCTATCAAATACGTTAGTATGACTTTAACAGCATGGTAAATAAAAAGAAAGACTATACATTAATACAGTATATACTGTATATACACACACACACACCCCGCCTCCTCACTAAGATAGAAGTTTTGTTTTTTCCTTGCTCAAAGTTGCTCTCAGATTGGTCCTGAATCGCTTTTAATCGAAGACTCCTACGGAGAAGTTTTTAAGCTAAATGAAGAGCTTTCTGAGAGGATTCTAAGAAGCTTTAAGAATACGGCCCTGATGTTTGGCACGACATGAACTAGTTGAGTTAGATCTGTTGTGCTTCTGCTCATGTCACAGGAGTGGGAGACAAACATCAGAATGAATGAAGTCAAACTGAGCGGCAGCTCAATGTTCTGTGATGCTGACAGTGTTCCTGCCATTCGCTGCTCAAAGACACTTCAGGTACACACAGAGACTCTACACAACACATCTCACACATCTCATACCAACAATTCCTCAATCATTCCTGTAGGAAAACATCAGGAGTGAGGTGAAGAAGCACAAGACGGCATCTGTCCCGCGTGCTTACCGAGACTGGGACAGGTCAGTGTGCGTGTGTGTGTGTTCTGTTGTGTGCGGGTCACTGATGTGATTTTGTGTGTTTTCCTGTGACAGGTTTGATGTGGAGAAGGAATGTGCTAAAATAGATGAGTGTGACATGAATCCCCCTGCGGTTATCACCCGTCCAGCCCCCCAAGACTTCAAACACACAATAAACAGCGCAGGTTAAAGAAGTCACATTAAAGAAATCTTCAGCGTGAAGTTCTAGCATCAGACATCAAATAAAGAGAAAACTCCCACCATCATGATGAGTGTAGTTTGTGTTGTTTCTTCAGCTCTGAGGGATCAGGAGAAAGACGCTCTTGCCTGCCGAGAGAAAGACAAAGGCAATGAATCTTTCAGGAGTGGAGATTATGAGGAGGCTGTAGTCTGTTACACAAGGTATAAAGACAAATGATGTCTTGTTTATGTAAAGCGCTTTGAATGAAAGAGTCTGCTGAATGAAGAAGTGTGTGTGTGCGCGCGCGCGCGTGTGTTGATGTATGTGTGTGTGTGTGTGTGTGTGTTGATGTGTGTGCGTGTGTGCAGGAGTTTGTCTCTGGTACCCTCAGCGGCAGCGTTTAATAACCGCGCTCAGACTCACATCAGACTTCAGCGCTGGTCCGCGGCTCTGAGCGATTGTCAGGCGGTTTTACAGCTGGAACCAGACAATGTCAAAGGTGAGAAACACTCACAGCAGTTTCCACAACGCCACTGACATGAACCACAGACATGTTTGTGCGATCCAATATTTGTGTTTGTGTAGCCCTGTTGCGTCGTGCCACCGTACACAAACATATGGGTCACTTGCAGGAATCTCGTGATGATCTGCTGAAAGAGCCACACAACACAACAGCTCAGGTAAACACAAACACCATGAACAATAATACATGTCATAACTCACAGAGGACACGTGATGGCGCTCTGTGTTGAGGAACCTGTGTGACCTTCAGAAAGTCCTGATGGAGGTCACAGAGACCGCAGCACAGACTCATCAGCAGAAACACAGAGCGGGCCGCAAGCTCTTCATACAGGAGTGTGATGACGGTGATGATCCAGAAATCATGACAAACACACACAACACTGAGAGTCCAAACAGAGACAGATCCGAGGAGAGCATCCAGACAGACAGACGCGTCGGCCCCGCTCCAGGAACCACAAAAGCCCCGCCCACTGAACTCACTCACCTGAAGACCGAGGAACACTTGCTGCTGGGCGAGAAAGAAGCTCTGGAGACAAACACACAAACGGTCTCTGAAAACACACCAGCAGGTACACACTCACAAACACACCACACACACACGCACGCACAGACATATGTGCTCATATACTGTATACTATATATATTGTATATATATTTAAATTCAACAGAGACAAGAAGACGTTCTCCATCAAAACCTCGCAGGAGTGTTCCCATCACTGAGGTCAGTGTGCACGCGCGCACACACACACACACTGAATAAAGCGCAGCTCTGAGATCAGTTCTTTGTGCAGGTTGAGGATGAGGAGGGTGATGAAGATCAAGACAGCGCTATTAACCGGCCGTCTGTCAGTTTGCAGCCATCGAATGCGTTTGAGTTTGGTCAGGTTCTGAACGCCGCCTGCGCTCACGGTGATCTGCTGACCTGCGCTGAGCTCCTGCGCAACATCCCATCTGAGCGTCTGCCGCAGTACATCAGCACGCAGCTGAACGGACAAACCATCAGCTTCATCATAAAAACACTGAACAAACACCTGCGCTCACACCCGCACCTGCTGTATGAACACCTGAAACACCTGCAGACGACACACAGATTCTCTGTAAGACTTCACACGTGATTAGAACTGTCCAAATGTTCAGCGGAAAACATGAGGTGGAGTCTAACTGTGAGTCGTTCTCTGGTCATTTTAGATGGTGTGGATGCTGCTGGACTCGGAGGACCGCACACAGCTGATGGAGATCTTTCAGAATCTCAGTGTTGTGCAGACTGAAGCGTTTTCTCAAGACGATGTCAAGAGTTTGGCCAACAAATACATCTGATGTGTGTGTGTGTGTTTCTGCTGCTAAACCAGTCTATAAATGAAGTTAAAGAAGTTCTGGACAGTCCACACATGTCCTGTGTCACGTGTCTGTGATGTCACTGACTGACATCATTACCATCAGAATACAAAATATAAACATGTGAACTTAAAGATACAGGTGATGTATACAAACTCACGTGATGATCTGCAGGCTGACCTGTGAAACATCACTGACAGAAATCCTGTTAAGAGAGAGAGAGAAATATTTCAGCTGTTTATATGTCAAAGCCTTTTTTTAGTGTACATATGTTTTTTCAATTATTTTAATTCCACCTTATTGTTTGTTATTGGTGTACGTTTATTGTTTTAAGTAAAATGCTTTGGCAATATTGTAGGTACACATAATCATTCCATTAAAGTACTTTAAATTGAAAAACAGAGAGAGAGATGAATAGAGAAGCTTGCGCACACACCGTCTCCGTGGGGACGGACAGTCCATAGGCCTAATGATTTTTATCCTGTACAAACTGTAGTTTAACCCCTAAACCTAAAGATCATTGAAAACTTTTTGCATTTTTAGATTTTCAAAAACTATAGTTCTGTACAATTTATACGCTTTTTTGCCCGTGCCCTGTTGAAAAGAACAGCATAAACTGGGTTTGGTATGTTTGATGCTGGTTTAAGCAGGTCCTGTGCTGGTCCTTACCTGGTTTAAGCTGGCCAAACCAGCATCAAAACATACCTAACCCAGCATATGCTGTTTTTTTCAACAGGGGGACCTCAATTTTGGTCCCCACGGTGACACGAGTGCCCATGAGTTTGCGTGTATTCAGGTCCAGGTCCCCACCGGGACGTAAAAACAAGGTCCCGCCACACACAAACACACATCCAGACCAACAGGAGGCGCGCGCGTGCACGCGCGGCGCTAATGAATGACATCAATGTCACAGACACACGCAGACGTGTGGAGAATCTCGCGTGTGGATGATTTAACATGCTCTTTTTTATATGAATATACAAACACAGAGAATGATCGTGGCGCGTTGCTTTGCGTCTTATGCGCGTCACAGGATGACGTTCAGAGCGTCGCGTTTACAGCACACGATCAATGTTTTGACACACACACCTACAATAACACACAACTACACTACGACTACAGAAAACATCTCACTAGTTCGACAGGCATCTGCTGAGCATCTTCAAACGCGCAACAGACACAGTGAGTCAACAAAACACCAAACACTTCACACACACAACAACACAATCGGAGTTAACCACACACGCGTTGTGTTTTCATGTCTTACGGAGTCTTTCCATGTACATAACGACTGTTATACTGTACAAACTGTATTTTCTATCCCATAAACCAATAAGCTATTTTCCTCATTGGCACCACACACACACCCATTACTGTGAAAACACTTTCTTTCTTGTTAGTGTAATGTAAGAAAATAAGGATATGGCTATCATTTGGGTTTATAAGAACATCGCTGAATGTCAGTCATGTGTGTGTTGTGTAGGGTCTGTGGAGAGGTTTGATGTCAGTATGGTGGTGTCAGTCCTCAGACAGGAGAACGCCACAGATGTGTGTGTGATCAGAGTTCCAGCAGAGCTCAAATACACCGATCACGTGATCATCGTGACTGGATCGTCTCCACGACATCTCACCGCCATGGCAGAGTTTCTGATCAAAGTGGTAAAGACACACACGCGGACATCATTCACACATCTGAACAGAAACCAAACTGACGTCTGTCAAATGATTGGCACAGTTTGAATGTATAGAAACCCCTTCTTTATATTTCAGTTTAAGTTTCTGCGGAGGCACGATGACGCTCACGTTCGGCTGGAGGGACGGGATTGTGATGACTGGAAGTGCATTGACTTTGGTTTGTAGCGGGCGGGAGGGTCCTGACAGGTCCTGAGGGTGCCGTGAGTGACGGTTGTGTTTGTGTTCCACAGGACCTCTGGTGATCCACCTCATGCTGCAGGAGTGCAGAGAAACATACGAGCTGGAGAAACTCTGGACGCTGCGCTCGTACGATGAGCAGCTCGCTCGGATCCCGCAGGAGAAGCTCCCCGCAGACTTCATTTATGATATGAACACAATCCAGACCAGTGTGTGATCAAATAAAAGCTTTTGTGAGGAAGTTTGTGTTCGCTTTATTTTCTACTGAAGACTACACACCAGAAACTCGCTGATGTTAAACCTGTGATGTTTAAAATAAACACATCTCAGTGACGATTTAGATTTCCAACAGCAGACATTTCAGCCATTACGCGAGCCTTCTAAACTCAACACTTGAGAACAGAGACGGGCTTTTGTGAGCAGGTCCTGTCAGAGAAGATCACAGTGGAGTGAGTGAATGCAGTTTGATTTATTTCTCATGAGAAGTTCACAGATGAAACAGCGTTACAAATCAATCTGATTCAAGAGAAACTAAACTACAAACTACAGAGAGTTGAAAGCTACCTTAAAAAACAAACAAATGAGCAGTGCTGATATCTGGACATGTATGATTCTTCAGATGAGCTCCAGTCCCCCACAATCCTCAGAGTCTTTAAGACTGGATGAGCCTGTTCTTTCAACAACAGAGCGTGTGTGTGTGTGTGTGTGTGTGTGTGTGTGTGTGTTACAGTGCCATCCAGAATGGCATAGACTGCTGTTGTTGTGGTTGCGGCTGCTGCTGCTGCTGTTGTGTTTTGGGGCGGGGGGGAGGAGATGAAGGGGAGCGAAACGTCCACCCCCCAGATGAGGAGCCTACACCCGTGTTACCTGCCCCGTCTACTTTGGAGGGTCCGTGATCTTCCTCTTCATCGGAGGAATCGCCGGAATACGCCACCAGACCGGTCCTGACGCGCTTCACCTGCGCCACTGAGAAACAAACGAGAAACAAGAGAGAAAGCCAACACACGCAAACCGCAGCAGACGCAACAGAGAGAGAGACGAGAAGTTAATCAAAAACAACATCCAGAGTGCGTGACGAATGACGACCAGATGTCAAAGGACGGTCAGTGGGGGGCGATGTTCAAAACATCCCATCAGGAGGCAGGACAGGAGGAAACGTCGCCCCGCCCGCGGATCCGGCATCCCCCCGGAGGGACATGAAAGAGAGAAAAATACACAGAGAAAGAGAGAGAACACAAAAACACAAGAGAGAGAGACGTTAGTGCGGCGGTCAAACGACAGGACAGACGCGCGGTCATTCTGATGATGTCATCAAAGAGGGACGGCAGCAGCCTGATGACATCAGCCACTCAGGGAAGAAGCCTCGTCATTCAAACGCTAAATTACAGGCGGGCAGAGACCAGACGCTGCGTGTCATTTCTGCAGAAGCGCTGGCGTGAGTTTGGGGTGGAGCTAACGGCAGATGATTTGTTTAAACGAAAGGCTTGTTCTGCCGGTCACACAGAAATGACACGCAGCACGTTAATCATTTGAATCTAAACAACCCGTCGGGTATCGCTTCTGATCTGCATGCAAAACACAATCAGCATCATTCCTAATGAAGGAGCATCACAGACGTCTCTGTCTGTCTGCGTGTGTGTGTGATGTGAGGCTGGTGTCTTACCCAGGTGGTTTGGTGCTGGTTTTCTCTCTTCTGGTTTCTGTGGTCTCACCGGGGCCGGGACAAATGGAGGCGGCATCATCGGTCTGCTGAACACACACACACACACGGTTACACAATAGAGCGTGTCAGTCATTATGTGTGAAGCAGAGGTCTTCTCGGGTCCAAAGATCTTTACCCGACCCGACATGCATCAATTATTTTTTTTAAAAGAAAGACCCGACCCGAGTCCGACCCCACCCAGCGTAAATTCTTTTTAACTCGACTGACCCCGATTGTAAAGGTCTTCGACGTATGCGTGGCGTGTCTGCATTCCCGCACTCACCAGCTTGACCATCTGAGGTAGGCTACAGAAACAAATCCCAGTGGCTTTGTAACCAGTTCGGCTCGCTGCTCCGTTTATTTTCATTTTCTTTATGCATTAGCCTACATTTTGTGTTATTGTGATTTCAGAATTCATCTTTCAGCTGTAACCAGTGGATATGAAAAACTAAATGGGTCAATAAAAATGAAATTGATGGTTGCTCCTGGCATAAGGCACAACAGAAAACTCAGGATAAAGACGCAGCTTGATCCAGCTTTCTTGATTGACAGGTCTGGCTCAATGTAAATTGGCCTACTACCTTCCAGCCATGAGTGACGCACTGTTTATGTGTGGTGCAGGTCGGGTCTATTCTGCAAAAACATATTTATTTGAAATGACCCGAAGACACTATTATACCCGACCCGATCCGAACCCGCTCGGGTCTCAGGTCGGACCTCGGGTTTTCGGGTGTAAGTGGACCTGTGAAGACCTCTTGTGTGAAGTGAGTGACTGACCTGCTCCTCGGTTTGTCAGACCCAGAGGAAACAGCAGACGGGGGTCCTGACGTCTCTGAGCTGCCCACAGACATGCCTGCACCTAAATTAGTCATATGAATGGGTCCATGCTATGAGCAGAAAAACACAACGGCATTAACACACACCATCCTTTACACACACACACACACCATCCTTTACACACACACACACACACACACACACACACACACACACACACACACACACGTCAAAGAAATCATGCCAACAAAACACATGTACACCAAGACTCAAATCTCTTTGTTACACAGTCATTGCTCTCACAGTCGTCTACAGTCTCTGTGAAGACATTTGAATATTTCATTACAAATCGTAACTCTCATGACCGGAGGTCACGTCACTATAGATGCCACCCACAAACATCTGCATTACCCACAGGTCAGTGCCACCGTTGCCATGGAAACGGGCGAGTGATTTAAAGCAGCACTTTCTGTGGAAACAGAGTAACATCAGGTAGCGGTGTATCATCAGATGTGTGCAGAGAACTCACCTGATATCCCAGAAGGCCAGGGTCCGTTTCATCCGACACCTCCTCCGTGAAGCGGCGTTTCTGTGGAGGGTTTGGTGGAGTGGGAGGGGGTGTGGCTTTGGGCGGAGCCATAGCAGCAGGGGGAAATGTAGCAGACGGGAGAGTCTGATGCACATGTGCGAGACAGAGAGAAATGTGAAGATATCACACATTATGTGTGTGTGTGTGTGTGTGTGTGTGTTACCTGTGCTGGTATGCTGGAGGGGGCAGGTGGGATGGGGTACTGGGCACTCAGCGGTGGCAGCACTGGCACTGCAGGCAGCACTGAATACTGAGGTGCCACGGGCTGAGGGGGCGGGACGGGCGTGGGGTAAGCGGGCTGGTACCCTATAGGTGGGTAATATTGGGGCTGTAGGGGCATTCCATTAACAGGAGGAGGCTGAATGAAACCTGCTGACACACAAACACAGATATCCAGTCACACAGCAGACGGGTTGTGTTGAATGATTTGAAAGAATGAAATATAAAAAACTGTTCTAAGAGAGTAAATGTGGCCCTGTGGTCTGAATTCAAAAATGTTTCTCCTGTTGGAGTGTGTGTGTGTGTGTGTGTGTGTGTGTGTGTGTGTGTGTGTGTGTGTGTGTGTGTGTGTGTTATACCCTGTATGGGCGTCACAATGTTCATCTGATTCAGAAAGCGAGAATACTCTGCATGAACCTGTTACACAACAAAACAAACATTATAACACAGCTACAGACACAGAGAGAGAGACAGACAGATATTTAAACTTACAGTCTGCAGGAGATTTTCACACAGGATTTTGGCTGCTGCAAGGCCTTCTGCTTTCGGGTGGCTGATAGATGAAGTCATAAAGAGTCAAATCCTTGTGTGTGCGTGTGCGTGTGTGCGTGGACTCTATGCTCACCTGATGTATATGTACATGGGCTCAAAGGCTTCTCGTCCGGACGCGGGTTCCAGGCAGCCTGAACCTTTTCCTCTCAGAAAGACTTTTGCTCCCGTTTCAGTCTGAATGTGCTGCAGGTATGAGCAGGCCGGACCCTCCACACGCTCCTTCACACAGAACCCTTGAACGGCCTGATCCAGACCCACAAACACCTTATCCTGCACATAATGCATCTGTACACACACACACACACACACACACACACGTGTTATCAGCCGTGATGTGATGGAAAAGCCATAAGGAGGTGACACACGTCTGCTGATTCTGGTCTTCATGAGGCGGTCACGTGTTTTGTGTGTGTGCTGCAGGCTCTCACCCCTCCAGGATAATGTGTTTTGTGTGCAGCAGGTGGCGCTGCGGATGGAGCTGCGGTGTGCTGGTAAACTGTGACTGTCGCTGGGGTGTACGAGGAGCCGGTGGCTGCTTTCACCACACCGTTTGTTATGATCTCCTTAATTCTGTTAACTGCCTCTAAACACACAGAGAGAGGGAGAGACGTTAAGCACTGACCTCACAACACAGACACAAACATACCCATGATGTCACTCACTGTCCACCAACTCTCTGGTCTGTCCTTGAACATGCAGGTAGAGCGGACGGTCGCTATGGAAACAGAGAAATGATAGATTGATTTGACTTTTTCAAAAGCGTGTGAGCGGTGTGGAGTGTCTGCGTGGCGCTGCGTCCTCTCACCCGGGCAGAGTTTTGGCTTTCTCCTCTGTTGACATGAAGCGTCCTCTGGTGGAGACGGCCGCTCCGCTCACTCTGCTGATCTGTGGGGGTTCAGGAAAATCAACAACTGAAGCAAACGACATCACATGACATGATATCACACGTGTTTGTCATACGTGTCACGCAGTCAAACACACAAGGGCCTGACCTCATCTTGTGTTTGTCCACGCGTCAGCAGGTTTCGACAGGTGAGCGGAACGTCGTTGATTTCTACCTCAGCAACCACAAGTTCATCCTTCACTTTATTCCCACCAACACCAACAACCTACACACACACACACACACACATTCCAGCTTAATGTTATAAGAACTGTGGTCAGAAAGGAGGCGTGTGGTCCTACAGTTGATTTGATTTAGTCCCCGTTCACTCACTTTATCCACCGGTGTGATGCTGTTGATCTGAGACGGCTTCAGTTTGCCTTTGGCCACCAGCATGGCATTGATCTTGGCAGCTACAGCGGCAGCGGCATCCAGAGCTCCTGTGGGGGCAGAACCTCCATCTCCGTCAGCGGAGGACACCGGGCCGGGCTGGTCCCATTTACTGCGCCGCCTGACACACACATCAACATCTGTCACTGAGCACCGCCATCATAACAAGCCCAACACACAGCGTCATTCACATGTCCGGTGTTCTGTCCAATTGTGCCACCTCTGTCAGATATTCCTACCGCAGGGCAAAACTTCATAATATCTAAAGTTTAACCACATCGACAAAATAAACAGGTAGGAAGATTTTACAATGCAAAATACCCTGTCGGATTCTCCTATCAAATTAAAATAAACACACAACAGTTTACAGCCTGAATACCCTGTCAGATTATCCTACAGTAACAAATAAACAGGTAGGATTCATTCAATCAGATTGTCCCACCAGTAATAAATAAACATGTAGAATGAGTTAACAACGAAAATACCCCATCAGATTGTCCTAGCAGTATAAAATTAACAGGTAGGATGATTTTACAGCGCAAAAAAATGATGTAATATTGATGTGCTTATGCCTGGTAGCACAATCTGACGGGTAGGTTGAAATTTCAGGACACTGGCACAAAATACACATCACAGAAGCTGACACACACACACACGTTTGCGCAGCTATCTTTATGAGGACATACATTGACGCAATGCAATCTCTAGCCCGTCACCCTAACCATCAGAACTACATGCCTGACCCTAAACCTGATTATAACCTAAACCCTAAAACCAAGTCTTCACCCTCAAACAGGACACCGGCACAAAATATACATCACAGAAGCTGACGCACGCACGCACAAAAAATATGGCAATATTACCGCGGTACGTCGGTACCTGTACACAACTAAATTTGCCTCTGGTATGTACTGCTAGTTCTGTTGTTGTTACGTAACATCCGCCATTATCGCGATTCATCAAAAACTTTAAACGACACGCTAACCGAGCGCAATAAAATATGACGATAAACACACAAAACTTACCCGCCCGTGTGTGACATCTGGCGTGTCTGGATTTGAGCTTCTGATTCCGATCAAAGTAGAACCGAAGCGCACTGCTTCTCTCGAGCGGAAACACTGGTCACGTCACTTCCGCTCTTCTGGCGCACGCGCAGTGACAATTCATCAACGATCGGTGAATTCTTTCTTATGAATATCGTCTTCAAACGTGATAATCTCCTCGAGAACATAAACATGATCACACGTGTTGTTTACTGTACTGATGAGAGTGTTTAATGGATCGGCATCAGGTACAGTAACTAAACAAATCAAATACATCACAATAAATCCTTATGTTCGGCCATACAATGAAATATGAAAATATGAAATAACAGGCATGAATAAAAGAGTTATTCACCTTCACCATGGTAATCCGAGGTGATGTGATGTTTAAATACTGATGTCTTAACTTCAGAGTCAAACACTTGAGAAGATCAGCACGGGTCATTTAAGATGAGAACATCTTCAGCATTAACACATAAATAATAAAGTCTTTAAAATTTTTCGCGGACATGTCCCGGCCAGGATTTCTGGCAATCTAGTCAGAAAGCTTCCAAAACTACCTTAATGGAAAAATGGAGGTCAGACAGATGTTAAACTACTGGAGGGCGAGTAATTAATGGCAGAATTTTCATTTTTGGCCGGAGTTACCCTTTAAAAATAAGTTCTATTACTGCAACATATTTTATTCATTTATTTATAACAGGGACAATGCATATTAATAAACATTACTGTAAATATGCCAGAGTTAGCCAAAAGGCTATTTTTCACCTGCAGTCCCTAGACAGATGGTAAAAGTCAGCCTAAAAGAGAGTAAAATCACATATTTAAATAACAATATAGCAATTACAATACAATACAATACATTGAAAAAAAAAGAGAAAAAAGGACTATAAGCTAAAATGTACAATAAAAACACAACAGACCAACAATCCAACAAAATCAGACATATACAAGAACACATACCCACACACAAAGCAAGAAGCCAGCAGAGGGCAGCGAAAGCAAATCCATTAGTAAACTAATGTTGACAGCTCTGATTATCAACGAGCCATTTCTTTAACTGGATCTTAAATGTACTATATGTGTTTAGATTTCTGATGTTTATGGGTGTGCGGTTCCACTCAGTAGCAGCTCGAACAGAAAAAGCAGTTTGGCCAAATACACTTTTCCTAAAGGGAATTATACAATCTCCCCTCGCTGCACCTCTGGCTCTGCTATGATTAGCTGTTCGGATGTTGACAAACTGATGGAGAGGAGGGGATGATAAACCGTGAATAATTTTATAAACAAGACATAGATTTGAATATTTTACCATGTTTTCCCAGCTGAGTAATTTGTGTTTTTGTAATATTGGACAACGATGAGAAATACTTGGTTTCTTATCCAAACTTTTTACAGTTCGTTTGTAAAGTGATTGCAGAGGTTTCAATGATGTAACACTAGCTTGTGACCAAATAGGTAAACAGTAAGTGATATGTGAGAAGATCATAAAGTGCGTGTACATTTTTGCTGCCTTTTTGGATATTTGATGACGAATGTGTCTAAAGTACTGAGGTTGAATTTGATTCGATTATGGACCCTTTTTACGTGTGCTGTAAATGACAACTTTGAATCAATTAAACCCCCCAAATATTTGTATTCAGACACAATCTGCAGCCTTTCCCCTGACACAAAAACATCTGGCTCAACACTAAAGTTATTGTTGGACTTGGTGAAAAACATTGCTACTGTTTTTGATGTGTTCAGCTGCAGGCAGGAGTGTTTCAACCAAGCTGTAATATTAACCATAGAGTTAGTGAGCTTCTCAGCCACCTGAGAGATATTACTACCATGAGCATAGACTACGGTGTCATCAGCATACATCTGCACAGAAACATCTGGACAGACAGACGGGAGGTCATTTATATAAAGTGAGAACAACAAAGGTCCTAAATTTGACCCTTGAGGAAGACCGGTGGACAGACTAAGGGCCGCTGATTTAAATGACTGGACTCTGACATGTTGGGAATGGTCAGTGAGGTAAGACTCAATCCATGTAAGTGCATCTGAGGAAAAATTAAAACTGCATAATTTTGTCAGCAAGATTTTATGATTGACAGTGTCGAAAGCCTTCTTAAGATCCAGGAACACAGCTCCAACAACCCCATCTCGGTCCAACAAAGCTCTGATGTTTTCAGTAAAAAAGCAAGTAGCAGTTTCGGTGGAATAACTGGCTCTAAAGCCAAACTGCATAGGGTGGAGAGCATAGGGTGTGGTATTTAGATGGTTGACAATTTGTTTTGCTATCAGTTTCTCTGCAATCTTAGACACTGTGGGCAATATACTGATGGGTCTGTAGTTTGACATGGAATGAGGGTCTCCACTTTTAAGAATGGGAGCAACAACAGCTGATTTCCACATGCTAGGGAACATATTTTGAGAAATGGACAGATTGATTATTTTGGTAATGGGGCTTGTTACTTTTGTACTGAGCTCCTTGAGCATCACTGTATCCATATCAAAACTATCTTTACATCTAGATGGTCTGAGTGATTTAATGGTCTGTGATACCTCTGATTCTGTGATATTTATTAAACTGAAAATTGATTGACTTGTATCTATTGAAGGAGTGTATGTTTTCTCAGGTGTAAAAGAGCTTGCGATGTTAGCCACAAAATCAATGAAATAGTGATTGAATGCCTCTGCTACAACTGGAACATTGTTTGTTAGTTGTTCATTTATTTTAATTTCTAAAGTGTTTTGTTCTTTAGGGCAATCACCTGTCATATCCATGAACAAGTGTATTTTACAGTGTCTAAACAGGTGCAGTAATGATTTATTAAATATAAATTCAAACCAAAATAGGGGGATAAAAATACTATATGATTGAAAAAAATATTGTTCACTTCTATTTTACTGAACAAAAAGGGTAATCATGTTGAATTTGTGTTACACTTTGTTAATATTTTATGGCTGCATTACATTGACCAAAATTATAAACGAAACACTTTTGTTTTTGCCCCCATTTTTCATGAGCTGAACTCAAAGATCTAAGACTTTTTCTATGTACACAAAAGGCCTATTTCTCTCAAATATTGTTCACAAATCTGTCTAAATCTGTGTTAGTGACAGTGTTAATTTCGTTGACGAAAAGTATTCGTTAACGACATGTTTTCACCGACGAAAACGAGACGCTAACTAAATAAAAATGAATGCATGAGAACGAAAACTGTAATAAAAATATACTGACATTTTCGTCAACTAATAAAAACGAGACGAAAATATTCTTGTCCCACCTGGCGGACATCATCTCATATAAACGGTAGAGAGAAGTCTCTGGGAGAAGGGGAAGCACACACACACATACTGTATATACTGTATATATATATATATTTTGCAATGATAGAATGCTATTGTTATCTAGTCTAATTATCACTTTTATAAAAGGTAAAAATAAAAAGATTTTACGTGAGAAATAAATGTTAACTTTTCAATAATGTTTTTTAAACTGAAATGTGAGAACCTCGTTGAAGTATGCGGTGGACAAATGCGACCTCCTGAGGACGTACCCGAAATCCGGGTCAGGACGTGTCCGGGGAAAATGGCACAGGTAGGCTATGTATGGTCACCCTGTTCAACACAGAAGCATTTATACAAACTGTTCAAAAAATTCCGTAAAAAAACGGATAAAGAACTTGCAGAAAATTACCAGTACATTTTCCTTTATTTTACGGACATTTCCGTTGATGCTAAAATGTAATTTAATGCAGTGCAAAATGTAAAATACAGGTAAAACAACTGTAAAAAATGAACACGGAAAATTCCTCCATATTAATCCAGTATATTGTATTATTTTTACGGATTTTTTTAGAGTGAAAGAAAACGTGATGTGTTTGTGCATAAATCTTTGTTTATTTGCTCTGTATTTGTACAACATTTTATAACAGAAAGATTTCACTCTATGAACAGAAAAATATCCCTGAATAAGAGGGGTTTTACCAGCGGTCCCTTCACCTATAAACCAGCACCGATCCTTACAAGAACACAACACAGCCAAACCAAAAAAATTCATTTGATTTTCATATAAATCCCATCATTAACTAAACTTCTTTTTTTTAAATGACAGATGCAAGTAAACGAAACTTTACTTTATAACAATGTTATATTTCTGAACACAATTATATATACAATAAATTAATATTTCACCAAACATTTGCATAACCTCTTAGTGCATGGCTCAAGATTTCCTGAGAATAGTTGCAAAATATCAAATAAAATGAAATCAATGCAGCGTCACCTTATTACATCATACATTTCAGAAGCATTTAATATTCATGGTCAAGCTGTTTTTTTTTGTCATTTTTTATGAAATTAAGGATTTACAATCATAGTTTGCTTATGAACATAAAGAATATAAGAATATATTTCCAAACACAAAGATCCCGTATTAGTGCAAATAAACCACTTTGGGTCATTTCTCCTATGTTCAACAGTACAGTTACACACACCGCCGACTCCATTACCCAGAATGCATCCTGACATGAGCCCTTCAGCACACCACTTAAGCTGACTACACTTAAATCATTTTCATACATCATCTTATATCTTGAATATCTCAGATATGTGTATTTGCTCCATAAAGGCAAGATTTCTCTTTGTCTCACTCTGGTCACTGGAGGCCATTTCATTTAGACATTTTGTGTGCAAAACTTCGCAAAGAGAAAAGACTGCAGAAAAATCCCAGAAATCTTTGCGGTTCACTACAGCACCTGAGCGTTCAGAATAATGTGATGCGAGACAAACAGCAGATATAAACACAGCACTGATCAGAGATCAGACATCACACCACATCTACCTGAGGACGTTATTGGAAAAAAAAGGCAAAACTGATCCCAGACCAGACGGTGAACGTTTGTTTTACACCGGCGCTCGAGGAACTTCAAGAGAAAGAGATGCAGAATAACCGAAACGCCACAATAAATAACAAACCAACAAATAAATAAATACAGCTGTATACAAAAGAGTTCTCCGTCCGTCATATACTATAGAAAGGAAACATTTCTATTCTTCAAAGCTCTTTAACCCAAAGTAAAACAAACAAACATAAAAACTACAAGCGTTTTCCTTTAAGATTCAACAAAAGCCCTTTTAAACTGAGGCCTGGTCCAGTTTCAGAGAAAGAGACGTTTTAAAGGCTACATATATCTGAATAATGAAGACGTGTCATATTCATACAAATATAGTTCAAACTTGCCTCAGTATGTGGTCTAAGAGACAAAAACTCTTTTCTTTTGGAATGAGAGTAAATGTAAGAGAGCTCTTTCTTCTTCTTCACTGGATTCATAAATTCATCATCACACCATCCTTATTCAACCTGCTTTCTATGTCACCTTTGTTCAATCACTCTTTTAGGATTCATTTTTGCATAGCGTGAACAACAACCACATGCTTACAGATCTATACTCACACAAACTGAAGAAAACAGTTTCAGACCCTGTTTCACCCATCACCCACACACACACAGATCAGTGTTTTCACTCTCTCTCCACCTTGAAAACCTTCTCTTCCTCTTCTTCCTCTTCATCTTCCTCCCATGGTTTTCGTGTAACTGATGCATGCGGAGATGAGTCCCCCCCGCCTTTATTCATCATTTCACCACCCGTCGGCCGCCACAGCATCTCAGGGAGGGGCACCCCGGCCCCCAGCAGCTGCACCGGCACGCCGCGGCTTTCCTGGGCGTACAGGTGTCGGGCGGCCGCAAGCGCGCTCATGCTGTCGGGGTGAAGGCCGAACGGATCGGGGGTCGGCGAGGAGGCGGGGTCCGGGGGCCTGTTCCCGTGGCGCGGGCGACGGGTGCGCAGCTCCAGGCAGCTGTGGCCCTTTCTGTGACGCTGCAGATGGTCCTCGCGGGCGAAGGCCTTGTGGCACAGCGGGCACTCAAAAGGCCGATCGCCGCTGTGTAGCGACAGATGGTTCTTCAGGTCGTAGGAGTGCAGGAAGCGAGCGGGGCAGCTGGGGCAGGAGTACGGCCTCTCGCCCGTGTGTTTCCTCATGTGGATCTTCAGCTTGTCGTTCCTGAAGCGAACGAGAAACAGCAAAAAGAATTGACTTTAAATCACAATAGGCCACGTTCACAAAGTTCTGGGAAGTGATACTCGTGACATGTTATGCATGTTAAAGACACGTGTTTTTTTGTTAGGTTTGTAACAGTACATCACTTGTCATTACTTGAAAATTTCAAGGGCAAAATAAAACACAAAGTAACACATACCGTGTGAAACGGACACCGCAGGTCGGGCACTGAAAGGGTTTCTCTCCCGTGTGCGTTCTCATGTGACGTGGCAACTTTCCTGCTCCGTGGATGATCTTCTGACAGACGGGACACTGCTGCGGTGTCTGAGACTTCCTCTTCCTGCCCCCTCCCACTGTTACTCCGCCCCTTTCTCCCTCCCCGTGCGGTTGGTTGTTGTGGGGCGTGACCCGTCCTTTCAGGCCCGACTCGTCCTCGTCTGACGGGATGTCTTCGGGTCGGTAAGGAATCAGAGTGGACTCCTGCAGCCAGTGAGAACTTCCGTTTATCGGCATGCCCCGGTGCGTTGCTCCGTCTTGCCCGGCAGCAGCCGGCGGGTGTCCTTCTCGCCCCTGTGTGGGAAGCAGCCCATACTCGGGCGTTTCCTCGGACACGGGTGCCGTTTCGTGATGGGAATTGCGCCATGCAGGTCTCACGGGGGACGATGCTCTGACCACAGAGCATCTGTCCTGTTTGCGGCGGGACGGCAGCTGTTCTGCCTCCTCCACTGGGTCCGTCAGATCGTCACCCGACTCACCCAGGATGTCCCGGCAGGCATCTGCCACACACTGAATGCCCAGGAGCTGCGCCCCCTTCAAGACTTCTCGCATGCCCGAGCTGCGGATGGTCAGCGTGGCGGTGTAGGCGAACTCCAGCAGCGCAGCCAGTGCGTCGGGTGACACGCAGTCCAACTGGCACACGCTACAGTTGTCGCCCACCCCCTCACCTCCGTCCTCACCCTCCTCTGCCCCGAATAGACGGCGGAAGTACAGACTGACGCCGGCCATGACAGAGCGGTGCGTGGGGTGTCGTGTGCCACGTGAGGTCAGCGTGAGGTCGCAGAGCAGCCCCGACCGCCGCTGAGCGTTGAGTCGGGACAGGAGCTCATTGCTGTGCTCAGGGAAGGGAATCCCGATTAGACCGTCCTCTCCTGGAGACATCGCCACCTGCACACACGGAGGACACGTCATAAAAAAACTGTAGCGCCTAACTCAGTCCGGTCAACCACATCTCTCACAACATTCAAAAAACTACTTAAAACCCATCTCTTCTGTGAATACTTGACAGAAAAAAAACACTAACCCTCTCTCTTTCTCTCAACTGGTATTGTTCTAGCTTTTGTTGAAACTAGTAACTTAGTATCAGCACCTATTGTATTATTGCTCCTGAATGACATATCGCTTATTGCTCCCTGAACTCTCTGTAAGTCGCTTTGGATAAAAGCATCTGCTAAATGTAAATGTAAATGTAGAGCGAAGTTCATGTTGAATGAAATGCACTTAAACAGAGCGTCAAGCTTCAGAAAGCCCTGCAGCATTCAGACACAATGTCTGTTTCTCAATATGCCCAGGTACTGTTCCAAATCAAAGTTCACATCTAGCCAAGTACAGTTCAAATCCCCGGATGTGTTCTTGCTCCGCCCCTTTTATCAAGGTTGCATAGGGAGGTGACTTGTGCGGACTTGATACGGGCCATAACCCAGAATTCAGTCTAACCCATTCGTTCCGTAATGACTTCAAATCTGGTGTTGAATTATAAGGTTAGCCACTGTTTGAAAATGTCTTCAGACGACTTCGGAGGTGGGAGATCCCGGGTAGTCAGCGCTTATGTACCTGGCGAGGCCAGCCCTACCTCGGCAAGTGCTCCTGAAATATACTGCTGCCAGTAGCGTTGGCATTTTGAACCATTTTGATTGATTCTTTTACTTACTTCACTTTCCTTTTTTTCTGTGTATAATTTTTCCTCGTGACGTCCAACACTTTCCCACCGCGAGATATAGAGCTAGATAGAGAGAGAGCGATATAGAGAGCTAGATAGAGAGCGAGAGAGAGAGCGAGAGAGTAAGAGAGAGTGAGTGAGAGAGAGAGAGAGAGAGAGAGAGAGAGAGAGAGAGAGAGAGAGAGAGAGNGGGAGGGGGAGGGAGAGAGAGAGAGAGAGAGAGAGAGAGAGAGAGAGAGAGAGAGAGCGCTGTCAGGAGGAAACCTCATTGCTATGAGTCACTTTTTAAATCTGTTTTGTAAATATTTAAAGAGTTAATTTGCAAAAAACAGAAAAATCATGTTTTTTATGACGTTATAATGTTTTTATTGTGTTAGTTATAGCTATATCTTTTTTGTTATTATTAAACAAAACAACATAACTGGACTTTGATTGATATTACTTGGAATTCACAATAAAAAACACAATTTATATCTGTTTTTGCAAATGAACTTTTCACATGTTTCACAGTATTTAAAAGGGTTTGTGAGTAAACCTCATAACTTCAATGAATCATCTAACTGTCTGTAAAACCTCACACCTTCACTCCATCTATTGTGAATGAAGCATCACACACGTCTCTGCACGTTTATAATTCACATTATATTTATAATGCTAAAGTTTAATGTATTTGAGAAGTATAACAGTGTCCGTAGCCGGCATTCAAAAGTCAATAGTGTCTTAAATAGCCTGTGTGTCTCACTTCATCCTTTATAAAACACAGATATAATAACATTTATAAGCTGATGTGATGCACTTTCTGTCTCAGATGTAGCCATTTTAATAACAGACAAAATTCATCAAAGAATCCATTTGAGTTTGATTTTGTTAATATATATCAAATTAAATATATTAAAAAGAATATGATTTTGAGAGCACAGTGTTTCATTATTTAAACAATACAGTGTCTCTTCCGGTTCCTGGAAAGTGAAGGTTCTTGCCCGACATTGATGATATAACGCTCATGTTGAGTCCCTAAGATAAAATATCTCAAACACACTAAAGTATCTGAAGATTTCAACTTGAATCTGATGATTTCTGTCTTTTAAAGCTTCAAAAATGACCCTTGATAAAACAAGAGAATTGGTTAACAAAACACAAAGATTTAAATCCAAAAGGCCAGAACACACACACACGTTGAGTCATTTAGCAGACACTTTTATCCAAAGACATTTACAAATGATGCAAACAAAGAAGCAATTTGAGCAACAAAAATGAAACACTGCATAAGTGCTCTGAAGTTGGTCCCCACACACGCGCACACGCACACACACACACACACACGCAGACGCGCACACACACACAGGCTTGTTTTGTATCATTATGCGGACTTGTCATAGACTTCTATTGTTTTTAAACAGATCTAATGTCCTCTAACCCTCACACAAAACTTTCAGCATTTTTACATTTTCAAATAAACATCCTTGTGTTTGATTTATCATCTATTTCTCTGATGAACTAATGTTTTACTATCCTTTGGTCTCCACAATGAAGGCTGCGAGTGTACACACACACACACACACACACACACACACACACCTGAGCCCGGAACTTTCCACCAACAACCCAACGATCTCTTCACTTCCCTTAACAACCTGCGACTCTCTGCAGCCCATAATACTGCCCGCTGCCTAACAACACCTGCTAAACCTGATCCAAACACACACACGCGCGCACGAGGAAGAAGATTTCCCTGGAACAGGTGTGGCGTCTTAAGGCTTCTGGTAGCGTTTCACACGCGAGACAGAGCAGATTAGTCACTAACGAACTCAATTTCACGTCAAACACACACGCACACACATTTAAAGACAAGACAAAGACTTTCTCTCAAGAACAAACATTCACGAAGCGGATCACAGGTCTGACGTCGGTCTGGACACGTGTGTGTCGGTGGATCCGGTACGTACCGTTCTGCCCCTCATGGGTGCGGAGGGCAGCAGTCGTACAGACGTCTGTGTCATAGCATCCGTGTGTTTCTGACTTCTCTGTGACAGTTCAGGCTTCGACGTTCTCCTGTGGGGATCTCAACCTTTTCTTCCTGTCGTTCTTCTCTCTCGTCTGTCTTCCTGTCTTCTCATAAAGGTGTTTAACACCCCTCCCCCCTTCGCCCACACGCCCCTCGCTCCCAGCGCATCACCATCATCATCTCGTTTCGAAACGGTCGCAAGTTTCCGAAAAACAAAATCCCTCGGCCTGCGTTCGGATCGACAGCCGCAGCAAACAGGAAGAAGCGTCGCTCGTCTGATTCCGGCCCTGTCGTCTGTGCAGCGCGTTCACTGAATCACTATTTTCCATCAAATGAATCCATTTCAGGCATCAAGTCTCACTTTGAGATTTAAACTCGGTCGGAACCCTTACGCTTGCCGTCTGCATGTGCTCCACGAAATCAAAGGAATCCAACACACGCACACAGATCACACGCATCTATAAAATCACAAAAAAATCAAGATACATCGAATCTAAATCACTTAAGCATTCAAAACGGATTCTGTGAACCCTCCAGCAGATTCTCCATCCAAACTCTTCAGGGTTTCGTTTTTAACTGCTATGATTGTGTGAAACGTGAAGATGTTTAGAAAAGCAGCAGAGAAAAGATGAGGACAGAAACACAAAAGACAGCAGGTATGAAGTTGATCTTCTTATCACAGGAACTCAACACGTGAACACCTCCACATGTGTGCGGTAAACACGCTTTCACATCCATTTGAATGTTCTCTGAAGAATCACACACTTTATCTCTGTCGATGTTCCAACAATCCCAGCCATCCTCATCTGAATCTATTCACATCTATAAATCGGATTCGGTGTTAAGAAAGGCTCAGCATGATTCAACATGTCAAATACTCAACATTTCATTCTGGAGACAAGTCAGCTGAAGAGGGATGTAGAAACATCTATACCGTGCTATATCACACACACACAATACAGTGTCATGAACCTCAAACATCACTTTCGTGTGGATTACTACGGTTAAAAGAGGACGCCGCATATGGAAACATCTTTAACAAAGGTGTCTAGAAAACACATTTCTACTGAAAGTGGTATTGAACGTCACAGATCGTATCTACATGTTGTTTTTCATATAAAGTTATTACAGAGAGACGTCTGCTATTGTAATGAGGAAACATCGCACGAGAAGCCAGAAACTATCCAATACTTAGAAAGAGAGCGGACACATTTAAAAGGGTCAAATCTGTTGATGTGAGAGCATCTGACAAACACATCACAAGTTTCCTCACACAGCGGCTAATATAAACACATGTTTAAAAACATAAATGTGTGCTTAAAAATATAAATACGTTAAAAAATATCTAAACCCGTGTTAAAAAAAATATATATATATATAAACGTGTGTTAAAAAAAACATGATTAAAACATAAATATAAACACGTGTTTAAAAACATAAAAGTGTGTTTAAAAACATAAATGTGTGCTTAAAAACATCAACATAAATGTGTGCTTAAAAATATAAACACGTTAAAAATATATATATAAACGTGTGTTTAAAAAATATATATATATAAACGTGTTTAAAAAACATAAATGTGTGCTCAACAATATAAATATAAACACGTTAAAAAATATATAAACCCGTGTTAAAAAAATATATATATATATAAACGTGTGTTTAAAAACATGATTAAAACATAAATATAAACACGTGTTTAAAAACATAAATGTGTGTTTAAAAACATAAATGTGTGCTTAAAAACATCAACATAAATGTGTGTTTAAAAATATAAATATAAACACGTTAAAAAATATATATAAACGTGTGTTTAGAAACATGATTAAAACATAAATATAAACACGTGTTTAAAAAAACATAAATATAAACGTTTATGCTTAAATACATAAACGTGTGTTTAAAAACAAACATTTCTTTGAAAACAAAATGAAACATGCTTAAGAATATGAATATAAACATGTGTTTCGGCATGTATAACAAAGGTTTTTTTTAGTAGAGCTGCTTTGTTTCTGTGATGAAGATCCTGAGATTGATGTTGAGTTCTCATGTGCGACTGATACAACCATTAATAAAATAAAAATATTATTGAGCATATTTAGTTTTTTATATTCGTCTATAAAACTAACTTTAGTTCTTTAGACTAAAAATGTTTTAAAGATCATGAGAAAGAAAAAATTCAGTCAAGTCTGTCCTAACTGCTGCTACAGTTTTTCATATGAAGCCAAACAACATTCTGTCTAACACATTCTGCCAAATATCTGCATTTCTGCCCAAATCACTTTTGACATGACTGACAATAATTGACCAAAACATAGGAAATCAGCAGTGAACCAGGTTTTCAAGAAAACACAAACATCTACAGTCATTACAATCCTCACACGTCAGTTTAATGACAAACTACAGACAGTAAAGATCTCTGAAGCTTCTCCATATTTAACGGATTAAAATCCAGCCACAAGTGTATTTTTATTTGAAGAGTCACCAGAAAACTAAACGCTGAGCACAGGGATGTCAGGACTCATTAGATTTGAGTTTGAGACTGAACGGACTTGAAATCATCGAGATGTTCTTGACTCTCTTTCTGTCTGTGTCACAGCGGATTCTCACAACCCACTGCTGCTATGAAAACTCAACTGCTGTTCTTCCCCTCTCACAATACGGCAATATTACACACACACATTTCTGTCCCGTGTGTGTTTGTGTGAGAGCGTTTTCCATCAGAACACGCACACATGACATCAGCAGATAATGCACAACTGAAGGGGAAAATCTGATATTAAAGCAGGAACATACACACCCGAATACACACACTTAAATTATCTGAAAAATGAACTTAAACCTAAAAGTTTTTTAACAATTACATGGCACAGTAAATAAATGACTTCTAGTAAAGCTTTATGAATCAACAACAGTTAAACCACACACAATAACACAAACCTCAACTGTGTGTATTGTGTGTCTAAGAACATTTGCGTGACCCACAAAAAAACTGTGGAACACACAAGGCTTTTGGTTCACATAATGACATGAAAATGGAGATAATTCTGTACATAAATATACATATTTTCTTTGCGTTAAGGTCTTTGCACATACAGTCAGAAATGTTCGTATGCATTTTTTCGTATTGGACGCTGGTTTGTACGGTGTCTCTGAATTGTCAAAACGCCTCTCAAAATGCTTACTACGGATGCGAAAAACGCAGAAAATCGAACCCAGTCCGAATCTTTTTATGACGGATGAAAATATCGGAGGTAAATGTGATCGACACAGTGTGAGGTTGTATTTATTTTTTGACGTGCAGAAATTTTGGACGCAAATTTCGGACTCGATGGCATTTATTCTTGGTAGAAATTATTTAATGATATAATGATAGACACTGTTAAGGGACTCGTATATTGTGTGCATATATAAACATAACACACAAGTCTGGAATTGATAGCTGCGGAAAAAATTAAGGGACCATTCCAAACGTTCATTTAATTTGAACAAAATCAAACCTCAGGACTGACAAAAAAAGTCCTCAAACAGCAATGTGAAAGACATAAAAATACAGGTTATCACATAAAAAACATTTCTGAACTTTTCCTAAATAAATTTTCTTTGCAGTATATAAGGTCTGAAAAAATAAAAAGCATCTTTTCTGTTATTTTCACCTGTTTCTCCGTGCAAATAGAAACAATATTTTGATTTGAAATTTGGGAGAAATATTGTATATATCAAAAGTTATTTATATCACGATTATTATCATTAAAGGTATATTGTGACACCTATAATATGTTCATATTTGTATGCATTTACCTTTATTTTTGTGTGCTTCACATTTGTGTAAGCGTGTTGTGTTGTGTTGTGTTGTGTTGTGTTGTGTTGTGTTGTGTTGTGTTGTGTTGTGTTGTGTTGTGATGATCTGGGTTCTTTCAAGCGATGAAATGCGTTTGAAACTTTATCCGGTGTGTTTGTGTTTTTGATGAAGAACTCAAACTGCAGCAAACAAACTCTATAAAAACCCCAAAGAGGAATGAATCTGAGGTCTGAGATTTAAGGAGAACTCCCACAAACTAAAAAAAGAAGACAGGTGTCTTTGATCCGTCTAAATACAGACGAGTTCTTCGAAAACACAAGAAAGTCTGTGAATGTGTGTGTCGCTCCAGAGACACTGAGGGGAAACAACAGGAAGATCATATCTAACAACTCACATTAAACTGAGCATGAAATCAGGGTTACGGATTGAGTGACGAGGGGGTGTGATGTGTCATACAGGCCAAACCAGAGGAAGAGACGCGTCGAGAATAAAAGACAGAGAGAGAGAGAGAGAGAGAGAGAGAGAGAGAGAGAGAGAGAGAGAGAGCGGAGAGAAGAGGAGAGAAGAGAGAGAGAGGAGGAGAGAGAGAGAGAGAAGAGAGGAAGGAGAGAGGTGAGAGGGAGAGAGGGGAAGTGGAGAGGAGGAGAGAGAGACAGGGAGAGAGTGAGAGAGAGGAGAGAGAGAGAGAGAGTAGAGAGAGAGAGAGAGTGAGGGGAGAGGGAGGAGCGAGAGACACGGAGAGGAGGCAGAGAGAGTGAGTGTGAGGGAGAGGGGGAAGGGAGAGGGAGAGGAGAAGACGAGAGGAGAGAGAGAGAGAGAGGGAGAGAGGTGAGGACGAGAGAGAGAGAGAGAGTGGAGGGGCGAGAGAGAGGGAGAGGGGAGAGGCCGAGAGGAGATGAGCGAGAGAGAGAGAGGGAGAGAAGAGAGAGAGAGAGGGAGAGGGAGAGGGACGAGAGAGGAGACAGAGAGATGATGGACGGAGGAGGAGGGAGAGAGAGAGAGAGTGAGAGTGAGAGGAGATGAAGACGAGGAGAACAGAGAGAGGAGAGAGGAGACGAGTATGAAGAGAGAGAGACAGTAGAGTTCGAGACAGAGAAGAGACGCGAGAGAGGGGGAGGAGAGGGAGAGAGAGACAGAGAGGGGAGAGAGCGGTAGAGAGATGATGGGAGTAGGCGATGGGGGGTGTACGAGATCATGAATTCGGTGCGGTGAGAGTGGAGAGAGATACCGGCAGGAAGTGTTTGTTGTTGTGTGTGTGTGTGTGGTGTGCGCGTGTGTGTGCATGTGTGTGCTGTGTGGTGTGAGCTGTTGTGGTGCTGTGTTAGGGAGAGGGGGTGTAAAACAGAAGCAGAAATGGGGTGAGAGTGGGAGAAAGATAACGGCACAGGAAGTGTTTGTGTGTACGTGTGTGTGTGTGTGCGTGTGTGTGCGCGTGTGTGTGCATGTGTGTGCATGTGTGTGTGCATGTGTGTGTGCATGTGTGTGTGCGCGTGTGTGTGCATGTGTGTGCATGTGTGTGTGCATGTGTGTGTGCATGTGTGTGTGCATGTGTGTGTGCATGTGTGTGCATGTGTGTGTGCGTGTCTAATCAGCAGAATAATACGTATAACCTCTAGAAGTTTGTACATACAGAGTAAACACAACATCTGCTCACTCAACACACACACATTCATAGAGTTTCTTCAGACTTCTTGGAAGTACATGTTTTAAATCATTTAATTTCTGAATGTCATTTATTTGTTAGGGTTAACAGCATCTCTCCTGTTGAACAAGGACAACCAGTCAACAGTTTAAAGTCACTTTCTTCTGCAGGTATTAAGGTGTATACTTAAATGTGTGAAATAACAGCTAAAGAATAAACATGGACAAAAATATAACTGTGGCAATATATTAATGTCATTTTATTACAAAACTAAACATTTACTTCATAAAAATGTTTTTGAATCGGATGTCAGTCTGAACAGACATTCATTTATTATTAATTCCCCAAGATATATTTCTACATTCTAAAATATGGAATAACATATCATTAAAGAAATGAGTAAGTGACCTTAAACTTTTGAACGGCAGTGTTTTCAGATGTTTTGTTTCTGATGAAATATTTGTATGTTTTAGTCATTATTGACTGTGGCATTAGGTCAAACATACTGTAGAAAAACAGAAGCCGTCTTTAAACGGACATTTTACAGTGTAAAAGGGTCGATGTCTGTAAATGTCATGAGATGTGTGGAGAAGTGAAATGATGTAAATATGATGTTTCCTTGAAGCCTGTGTCTTCTGATGGGTTTCTAAGAGAACAGAGAGATGTTCTTCTGAGTGCTCCGAGCGTGTGTGTGTTTCTCAAAATACAGCCTGGAAAATCTTTACCGAGGACGTCCTGAACGTCACTGCAAACATTCATCACACATCACGCTTCAGCTCTTCTCAACCCTTCTCTGGTTTCTTAATAACAAATCAGGCCTATAAAAAATAAGTCTATTGATTTAATTTGGGCACACATGACACGTGTTTACCTTCTCTTACGTGATTGCATCTGTGCACTTTAAAACACAGAACAACATCAAATAATGGAGATAATGTTGTCTTGATTCTAAAACATGAAGCTCGTGTTTATCAAACTGTAAACGTGTGAAAAGAGAATCACATACTCACAATTAAACTAGCGGTATTGTTTAGCGTGTTGACAAAATGTTACATGCTCTCCTGTTTGTAAGTGGCTTTGGATAAAAGCGTCTGCCAAATGAATACATGTCAATGTAATTCATCATTCATCGAACTCTTTCATTCTTATACAGTATGTGTGTTTATGTAAATACACCGTCTGCATGTGTCTTTCATACTGTACACAGGGTTTGTGTTTTATCAGTTGTGTGTTTCTCATGACTGCTGTGTGACTGAAGAATCAACACATGCCAAAAGGTTTTGTTCACTCAAATAAATGTGTGTGACATGGTTGACACAATCATGAGAATGAATCAGACCATTGACTGTATGTGTGTGTGTGTGTTGTATTCGTGTCTGGTCAGCAGTTTCATGTCGACCATCAAGTTTCTGTATGGGAAGTCAGAGGAGGCGTGTGATGTTGTGTATTTCACTCCAGTAAAGAGCATCTCACTGTTGATTCATGCATATGTGTGTGAGAGAGAGAGAGATGATGTTGCAAAACCAACTGATCCTCATCTATTTCCGGTTTCTCCTTCCTCTCTCTCTCTCTGTGATAAAAAGCTTTGTTCAAATTACATTACTTAAATATATATTTGTAACTTTGAATAAATACTTCTCTCTCTCTTTCTCTCTTCCCCCTTTTCTCTGTTGGTGTAACCCCCACACCTGTCTCTGCTCTTGTGACTTCATGAAAGTGAAAATCGTAACTGTGATATGGGGAAATTCTGACATGGGTCCACATGCATTTACAGGAACAGTGTGTGTGTGCGTGTGTGTGTGTGTGTGTGTGTGGGTGTGTGTTTCATCTGAGGGTCTTTTTGAGGAAGAGGGAAATCCATACACAAGCACTCACAGTTCTGTCATAAGACCAAACCTCACACACACACGGGCAGATCAAAGAAAGTGTCTTACCTCCAGTCCATAAACATACAGTTGGCCACTTCTCACGTCTGTGTCTCTCCGTCAGTCCTGAAGGTGAAAACAGAGAGAAATGTCTGAAAAGTGTTTGATAGTGACACATGATTTTCTCGTCAATCATCAGATTCATCAGCATCATGTCGAGACAGACGCCTGTCTGTGTGTCTCTCGTTGAGACTGAAATATGAAACAGAGATGTGACATAAAAACACTGAATCTCACATAAACACGCATGGCGGCGTGTTTTTACCGGGAAGACTGCACACGCCATAATCACCAATATCTACTAACGTGAGAAACAAACGCTGCTTTCATTCACAGTCCAGTGATCTTAAAACACGCATGCATGATGTGTGACGCTTCAGAATGTAAAGGTCAAATAAATATTCTGAATACACACCTTTCAATGACCCATTAAACTACACATTTGCTCTTCACCCACAAGGGTACGTCCCCCTGGACATCAAAACTTCTGAGATTATCTACACACCCACATCATGTGGATCCCCCGCTTTCTCAAACCCTCCCAGGACCGTTTTCATCTACAAACTGAACACTTTTTATGCGTTTTGGCTGTTCTTTCACACGACAACGGCGTTTTGGGGGACTGAAAATGCAAAGTTTTGAACAGGTTTTGAAAGTTTTGAAAACTGGTCTCAAACTGCAATTTTTTGAAAACGACAGCGTTTTGTTTCCGTGTAAACTCTGAAGGCGGCGTTTTGCAAAAACGATGATGTAATACGCACGCGTATACACAAACTATAAACACACATACATGCAGACTGCGTTCCAAATGGGATATATCGCCCACCGAAGGGCACTTCGGAGAGAAAACAATCATGGCCGCCATATTGAAGTGTTCCAAACGAAGTGCCCATAACTGGCCCTTTGGAATGAAGGATTTCGAAGGGTACAACTGATGGACACTTCGTGCCCCCATGATTCATTGCGCAGATTTTTGCATGGCGACGATGATGCAGAAGGGCTCTTCAAGAAACAAGCTGTTTTGTCCCCTACACCCTTCAACCCTTTGAAGCTCCCACTCCGGGGGGTAAACCCTTTGAAGGGCTTAGGGCACAGGGATGAGCCCTTCGAAATGGAACGCAGGGAAAGTGTTTTAAAAGTGCTTTTAGCTTAAAACAGGGTATGCGTATGTGCGCAGGCGTAGTGTTTGTTTACAGCGCAACATCGCCATCCACTGGCCTGGCATACAGAATACAGCGTTTTTATTCGTTTTCCGATCCGTGTAAACGCACATCATTTTGATAACGCTGTCGTGTGTAAGTGAAACTTTTCAAAAACGCAAAGGAAAAACGTTTCCGTTTTTTATCATGTAAACTTAAACACTCTTAAACAACAAATTCCACAAAGCATTAGACAAGATTATCAATGCAAAGCATTATTAAAGATTCTATTATAGATGCTTTTCACAAATTTGCGCTGTTACAAATAGTACAGATGGTGGAAAAAAACTAAAAATATAAAATATATTAGTTCAGAAGATGTATTTACAGTCCTGTTTAGTAAGTGTGTGGTGTATCATATTTTTTCTTATTACACGGCTGGTTGGAATGCTTGAATCTGATTGGCCAGTCGTGACATTTGCAGGTTCGTTATTCCCAGATAACGACCGCTCAAAACTAATAACACACGTTTTTTTATTTTACAAATTAAATATAAATATGTCTTTAAATAACATATATGTCATTATATTTACAAATGATTAAACCAAATAACAACCTGCTGCCTGTACATTATCCTTACATAATATATGGATAGTTGATGAATAAATCGGACATGTGTCCTATGGTGTGACAGCAAAATTTAGAAAACAACCGTTAATATTACATTGTTTTATATTATTATTATTTATATTTATCATTTAAAATCGAGAAAAAGGAGAAATGTATCATAATTATTATATTTCTCAATTTTTGCCCATAGGACAAATTTGCATATTAGTCTATCAACTACCCATGTATACAATCTTTAAATTAGAATTGTAATCTAACATCATCCAATTTGAACTATTTCAAGAAATTTTTAAAAAGTCATATCATTCAAAGACTCAGATATCAAATTAAACCAGAAACGTCATTCCAGCTTACATGGAAAAGGACAAAAAAAAGAGGAACTGATATTAAAAACAAAAATATATAACATACATATAAATGCAATAATACCATAAAAGATATATCAAATGTATATACATTAGTGTTACTAACTAAGAAAAAATGAAGAAGGGTCTAAAAGATTGTATTCAGGCCATTTGAATATTATAATGATATTAACAAATAATGAAACTCTAAACTTAACGTCAGCAGTGTTTCACTGAGCAAATCAAATGAACTCAAACTCAAGTGTAGAAACTCAACCGGGAGGTCCGGTTCTCCTTCAAAACAGTCACATGTACACACTATAACTGAGCTGGGAGATTAAACAGAGGGGGGAAATGTGGTTGTAAATAAAATGATCATACATTGACTTCTTAAATATCAACAGGTTTGTATGATTGTATGAGGGTCAGATGTCTCTCTCTCTGTGTGTGTGCGTGTTAAGGGTAAACCCTACATTGTGTGCACAAATGTCCAGTAATAGCCTACCAGTAATTTCTTATCTTGTGGAGAAATGTCCAATCCATTTACGGACATCAATTTATAAGCCCGGCTAAATGATGCTGCAAGTTTTCTGTGAGGGTTTGGATAAGGAAAATAATATACAGTTTGTCGAGTATAAAAGTCATTACGTTAATGAAAATCATAAACACGAAAACACAACATGTGCGTGTGTGCTTTAATTAAATAAACTCATTATCAGTTACATATGTTAATACTGTATATTCATCGATTCTTCTGAATGACGTTCAGTCCAGAGGAAGAGCGTCATGGACGCCGACTAAATAACTGGAGTAATGAAGTTTCTATGACGACGGTCGTGAGGGGGGGGCACAGTTACAGCAGGTGAGAGTTTAATGAAACTATAAGACTGTTTCTTTACGTAAACTATAACGCGTTAGCCGCTCGAGGAAAGTGTCTTAAAGCGCTTCAGAGTTTAACGGGTTATTTTACGTTCGTGACGTTCAGCGGATCCGGATCGACGGGTTCATCCGGTCCATCCACACGAGACTGTGAGAAATCCGCCTCACAACTGCAGCTAAACACGAAAAAAACAAACCTATTATCAGAACCGAACTCGCACCTGAGCTCAGATCAGTATCTCTCTCGCGGGTTTTGGGTGTCACGCGCTATTTATATCGTTGCCTCACCTGTGAGACGCGCGCAGGTAAAACCCCCAGGACGGCGAAATAAACACTGAACAAATGAAGTAAAACGACAGATAATCGTTAAGAGAACGACAGAGTTTGACAGTAACTGGAGGAAATTATCTTAGACACGTCACACGGGAGTTACCGAGTGCCCATGACGTATTAGTCCTCTCGTGACCCCGGTCGGGGGGATGTGGATCAATAAAGCAAATGAAGATCAAATATGGAAAGAAAGACACTTAAACTACAATTAATGAAGAGCTGTATATCATAGGTCATACGTTTTAAACGTACGGAGCAAAGGAGCTTTACCTGAGCCGGTGTCACCTGAGTTTCCCCGCCGCGTAGTGTCCCACCTGACCGCCGGCTCTTCTTCTACTTCCTGAAAGTGACGCGCGTCGACCTCGCGCGCACCGCACCGGCTCCGCGGTTTGGTCTCCGGTAGCGCCTGATCTTCGTCCGGTGTCGGTGTGTGCTGTCAGTGGTTCGATCCGCTCTTGGGCCGGTTCTGACCCGCTCCTGACGAACTCCTGCCGCTCCTCCTTAAACCCGCAACCAGGAAGCGCTTGTCCTACTTCCAGTGGCCGCGGGTGATTGGCTCTGTGGGCGGCGGAGGGCGCAGGGGTGGGGGGATGGGGGGTCGGACGCGGCGCGATAGGGCGGAACGGGCGTCGGTCGCCGCGCGGCGGCAGGTGTGTGTGTTGATCCGGGTGGGCATGACCGGACCGCTGCTGGTCATTCACACGTCACTCGAGTCAGACATATTTAACGCGTCTCTTCCTTTTTCACGCGTTTCCACTTCTGCTTCTGAAAATGACTCAAGTGACAAACTCTGAATTTGCATGTCAAATTCTGTCAGCGGAGGAGAGAGCGAGAGATCTGATCTGAGATCAGTCCTGTCACTCAGTGTCTCTATGAAGTGGCGCTGACTGACTGTCGCAGATTTCATATTCATGTTAAAAGTGTTTGTGCCTGTTTACCTGCCACTTTACACGCACGCACGCACGCACGCACGCACAATGTCTCCACTGTGGCATGTACGCAAATAAGTGATCAAACATACAAATGATAGTTTTTGCGCTCAAATTTTTCTGAATACAGATTTAAGTAGGCTAATATTTAATATAAAAAGGCTAAATACATGATGTTTTACACATTTTAAAGGGACAGTCCACCTCAATATTTTGAGAAATGTCTCCGTGGTTTTGTGATAATGGAAGTAAATGGAGTTCAGTGTTGTTTGATTATCAACATTCCTCAAAATATCTTCTTTTCTGTTCTAAAGAAGAAATAAAGTCATATGACATAACATGAGGGGGGTCGAGTGAAGGATGAAAGAATTCTCATTTTTAACAAGATCTTAATTTTAAATATATATTTGTCATTGTTTGTCACAGCACTGATATTAGCAGCGGGACTACATTCATTAAACAACATAAACGAACGCAAAAGTTAAATGTCCGACATAACTGAACAATAAACACTAACAGGTCTTCGCCTTTGCTCACAAATGCATCATTTACTTTAACAGTTGAATCCTATGCAAAGCATGCTGGGAACAAAAAATAATCAACATGAAGTTTCAGTTAATTCACAACATAACTGAGTAAACAAATTATACATATGTAATTGAACTTAACACAAATTGTTACGTTGTTTAGAAATTGTGTTAGAAATTGACAAGGTAAATATATTTTTTGCGCACACAATGACACTTTATGACATAACTGCACACAACACACAAATGAAGAAAAGAAAAAAGTCAGAAAACAGATCACGACAGCAGAGGTGAGACTAAAGAAATACAGCAGTGTGTGTGTGTGTGTGGGGGGGTGTCAGGATGAGGTTAGTGTTGAACACACACACACACATACGCACACACAGAGTATTTTCGCTGACTTCCTGTTTGAAGTGGTTTAGCAAGTTAAGGCGGGGGGGGGGTACTCTATACATACTGTACTGTATACACATACATACGTACATACAGTACATATACAGCATCCATATTCAGAACACACGTCAGGTTTGTGTTATATCTCCCAGAACACACACACACGCTTCAATGTGACTATGTAACTTTTTTCTTTACTTTAAATGCTATAAATTCTCACAATATTTTAAATGGTTTGTTTATATATTTTTAGTGGTTATATTGCTGGAATATCACACACTGACTCACTGTATGACTCTTCAGTTTGAGTCTCCATCTAGTGTTCATTATTGTAATGAATCCTGAACCTCTATTATTCTATTCTGTTCTGCATCACACATGCACTCTACTGTACGTCTCACGAAGGCCTCACATCTTTACTGATATCTGATGATTTTGTCTCTCTCTGGAATTCTTTATTACTGTATCTGTGAGGCTGCTTATCCTAAAATATATTTTTATTCTGTGTGTGTGTGTGTGTGTGTGTGTGTGTGTGAGAGAGAGAGAGAGTTAACAAATTCTTACACAGTAAACTGGTTCTTATTTCACTTTATTGTGATTTGGAAAAAAGTCATTTTTTACATAGTCATCATTATTTCTCTTCTATATAATAGCAGGTATTATTATAGTCAATCCTCTATTATAGTTTTTTTCCTCAAAAGCTAAAGCTGTGACAACAAATAAGAATAAACATTTGGTCCTTAAATGTGCAATCTAGGCAACATGGTATTAGAGGGAAAAACTCAGACATAATCTCACTATCGGCACAAAACAGTAAAGAACGGCACTGGACACGACAGAAGAGAGAGAGAGAGAGAGAGAGAGAGAGAGAGAGAGAGAGAGAGATTCGTTCTGACTAGTGTGCGTCTGTGTGCGGCTACAGTAGAACACATCAGATGTGTGTGTGATAGACAAACAGAGACACTGACAGATCTGTCTGAAGCTAAAGCGCTGCATTGCACTCGCAACACATGATATAAACAAACACACAGCAGCGAGTTAGAATAGGAACTTAATAGTCATTTAGTCCAAAACTAACATCAAACACCTGAGACCACAAACTACTGATGGATACAGAATATTCATACACATTTATATTCTTGACAGTCTTTTCACACCTGTGATGAGCATTGTAAGTTACCTAAAGGCAAATTTATATTTTGGTGACTAAAAAGATGACGTTTGAAACCAAGAGATACATTTCACCCTGGCCATCCCTTAAAATGTGCAATTTAATCTTATTGTCTATTGTCTTATTGACTCTATGTGATCTTTAAACGTGTTCTTGCTCTTATGATGCACAATGATCAGAAGGACATTTTATTTAGTTCTACAATCCAGTCTCAAAGGTAAGTGACCTAAGCAGTTAACAGTTCGCCATGACAGTGATATTACATGATAAACATTATAAATGTTATACTGACAGGTAATCACTGGCTAATATGTTAATGAATAAAAGTACACAAAACAGAACATAATAAATTCATTTTGTTCTGTAGAAATATGTTTTCTACACAACTCACTATGTACAACGCACCATAGTTTATAGGCAGTGAAATCTACATGAACACAAACGTAACGTGTCAAACAGGGTTTATTATTATTTCAATATGGCGTCTGAGAATGTTTGGACAGATTACATTATTCTACTCAAGATAAAAAACTTGAGCTCAGTTATTTGCTCTTAAAAATTTGTTTTTACTGTGATTCTAATAGTGTGAGAAAACGGTAATAATGACAGAATGTGTTCAAAAATTCCCCAGCTGGTGTTCTGCATAGAGAATTCTACACACTGAATGAAAGGCTGTGTTTTTACATCTGATTCTCTGGCAGTGGACGTTTCTACTCGCCTGAAAATGCTGTTTGTGATGATAAAATATGACTAGTGTTCATTTGATCCCATTGAAAGCTGATTTAAGGCTAACGTCCTGACGAAAAGTGCTCTGTTAAAAGACCTACTGCTGATTGTACTCTCTTACTCTAGCATTATACAGCGTTGACACAGATACAGCTCAATGTTCTGAAAGTACATTCGCTTGAAGATTATCAGCAACGTTTTTTGGCAAATGACAGAATTTGTATCTAAACTATCAAAGATTAAAATCTTTCATCTATCAGATGAATAGTATTAAGGTCTAATAAGAGCATCTGACACTCATTAGAGTTTCCAGCTCTACTGTTTGGTAGAATGTGTTCAGTAGTACAAACTAGTTTCTTTACTCCCCCATGCAGCTATAGAATAGTGGACATGACCTGGACAATGAAGAATATTTATAAACACACTAGTTCTACTAGTGAATCAAACATTTTTAGTTGTTTTTTGGACCTTGATTCATGGGAGAAAAATGGAAAATCTTCCAACGGTCAGCACAACAACTCTAACCCGGACCCGGATCAGATATTTGCCTCAGTGTCCACTTACTCATCACAAGTTAGCAGGTCTTTTTGACTTTCTATGTCTGAGGCAAGTCCTGGATTTTCCTTTCATCTTTTGGTGAAGAGGAGGTGGAAATGGCAGAGGAGGCCTGGAGGGCTGTTGACGAGGAGGCAAAGGGTATGGAAATGGTAGATGAACTTACAATAGGAATGACTGGAGTGGGAATAACATTTATGGTCTGAGTGTGTGTAGCAGCAGGGGACGGACTGTGTGCGGGAGAATGTGATGCAGTTAAAGGTGCAGCAGCAGGAGAATGTGATGCAGTTAAAGGTGCAGCAGCAGGAGATGGACTGAGAGCAGGAGAATGTGATGCAGTTAAAGATGCAGCAGCAGGGGACGGACTGTGTGCAGTGGAATGCGATGCAGTTAAAGATGCAGCAGCAGGGGATGGACTGTGTGCAGTGGAATGCAATGCAGTTAAAGGTGCAGCAGCAGGAGATGGACTGACTGCAGGAGAACGTGATGCAGCTGAAGATGCAGCAGGTGGAGATGGACTGAGAGCAGGAGAATGTGATGCAGTTAAAGGTGCAGCAGCGGGAGACGGACTGAGTGCAGGAGAACGTGATGCAGCTGAAGATGCAGCAGCGGGAGACCGACTGAGTGCAGGAGAATGTGATGCAGTTAAAGGTGCAGCAGCTGGAGACGGACTGAGTGCAGGAGAATGTGATGCAGTTGAAGATGCAGCAGCTGGAGATGGACTGAGTGCAGGAGAATGTGATGAAGTTGAAGATGCAGCAGCGGGAGACAGACTGAGTGCAGGAGAATGTGATGCAGCTGAAGATGCAGCAGCGGGAGACCGACTGAGTGCAGGAGAATGTGATGCAGTTAAAGGTGCAGCAGCGGGAGATGGACTGAGTGCAGGAGAATGTGATGCAGTTGAAGATGCAGCAGATGGAGACCGACTGAGTGCAGGAGAATGTGATGCAGTTAAAGGTGCAGCAGCGGGGGCTTTGGCAGATGGAGTTTGTTTGAAGGCAGGGGTTTGGGTAGGAGCAGGAGCTTGGGATGGAATAAAGGTCTGTGTGGTTGGGGTTTGTACAGGTGTCTGGGAAGGGGTTAGAACAGGGGATGAACATCCACTTTGAGTGGGGGTACTGATGGGAGTTGAGTTTTGGCTTTGATTGAAGCCTGGTGATCGGGCTAAAGAAGTTCCTAGAACCTGGGAACCAGAAGCTGAGATCTGGATTGCAGCACTCTGACTCAGAGTTTTAGCTGGAGTTTGCATTGATGTTTGGGTGTGAACTGGACTATAAACTGAAGTGTTGGACTGAGTTTGTGCAGCTGTGGGGATGTGGAAAGAAATTGGACATCTAGCTTGGGACAGAGTTTGAACAGCAGCTGTTGTTTTAGACTGGGTGACAGCTGATGCTTGAGTTTGGTTAGAGGTCTGCACCAGGACTTGAACAGGGGTTGGCATTCTTGTCTGGGTGGGAGTTTGAATTGTAGTTTGAATTGGGGTTGGTGTTCTGGTTTGGGTAGGGGTTTGAATGGGAGTTTGAGAAGGAGTTACGGTTGGCGTTGAATTAGTGGTGTAAGACAACGGTGATGGGGGTGTCTGAGAGAGTTTGGTTTGGGCATTTTGTGCCAAAGAGGGGCCAGAAGATGAAGTTGAAGAAGTGGAGATAAACTGAGAAGGAGGGCAGAGTGAGGGTGGAGGAGAGGTTGAGGGAGGAGTCGGAATTGCAGAGCCAGGTTTGAGCTGCTGGATTTGAGGGGCACCTATACCAGAGGGTGTGAAGACTGAAGGGGGGTTGGTGGAACAAAGGGGAGTCTGTTTTGAGGAGGAGAAGGGGGCAAGGGGTGATGGAGTAGATCCTAGTGCTGATGTGAGTGGAGGTGCATGTGCCAGCTGGGAGGGCATCAGCAGGGGTGTGTGTGTGATGGGTGTTTGTGTGACCTTAGCTTGTGGAGCATTCGAATACAGAACACCTGCACTGCCTCCTCTACCAAGTCCTGATGACATAAGGAAGGGTGCCGGCAGCAAGTTCCCTCCAGAGGCCTTACGATGGAGAGGTGGGTGAGGCTGTACACCGGCCCAGCCACGATGAGGCAGAGTTGGTTGAGAGGCCGAGAGCAGTCTGGCCTCCTGAGTAAGTCGGCCAATCATTGGGAGACCCTGGGTGCTGCCTCCTCCAACATGACGCAGTAATGCCTCTTTAGCCCCCTGCTGACAAGAGCCAATACTTCGTCCTTCAACAGACACTGCTGCAATGGCTGAGGAGGGAAGCACAACTTTATGGAGAGGTGATGTCTGACTCCCTCCCGTGGGCTCTATGTGAAAGCGGGGACTGTGATGAAGAGTCCTGCCAGCCTGCAGAGGGGCAGGAACTGTCGATGCAGGTGTGGGTGGGGTCCTTGCAGCACCTCCACCTGCTGCAGGAGCCACTCCCACAGCGGTTGGTCCCATGGCAGAGGGGGAGGGTGTTGGAGTTACAGATGACGGGAATCCTCGGGGGGGGAGTCCACCCATCAAAGCTATTAGGGAGCTAAAGGACTGCCGAGGGTGCAGTATGGGTGGACGGGGCGGTGAAAGAGGGCAAGTTGAGGGGGAGGGTGAGATGGGAAGGAAAATGGCGGCTCCCAGCGCATGTTGCTGCTGTAGCTGCTGCTGTAACTGCTGCTGTTGCTGCTGCTGATGCATCAAGGCGATTGCCACATTGGTTGTGGCAGCCGCAGTCTGGAGGGGGGCGTGGACCAGCGGCGCCCAGATCACCGGATGAGTGCAAGGCGAGACTGTGCCTCCGCTGCGGTTGCCAGCGGCAATGTCCTGCATGGTGGGCATACTGTCGTGCTTAACGATCTGCTGAACCAACATGCTGTCACAAGAACCCAAGCCGGCACCGCCTGCACCGCCACCGCGGCTGCCTCCGCCCCGTCCCAAACTGCTGCCCGACATGGATCCTCCCTGAGAGGTCTTGCGCAACAATATGGAGTTCTTCTTACCTGCGAGACAACAGGAGAGAAATGTGAACGAACAAAATGTGCATGTAAACGAGCAAAAAGTTAGATATTCTTCTAGGCTCTGTGTAGTACATTTAGGTTTTGTTCAGCATGAAAGAAAAGGGATTATGGGTAGGAAGGTATTACCAATCCGATTGAGTCTGTCAGCTGCCACAGTCTCGAAGGCCCGTCTCATCATGGGGTGCTCTTCCAAAACCTCATTGAAACTGTCCACACTCAGAGAGTAAAGTCGACAGTACGTGTCTGCTCGGACGCTTGCTGTCCTCCTACCACGGGTCAACAGACAGATCTCTGTGTGACAGACAGAGCCCGCACGTTTACAAATGACAGATTTCTACATTTAATACTTCAAACTGCTCCTGAAAAGTTCAAACCTGAAGACATTTACCTCCTACCTATTCATTTGGCAGACGCTTTTATCCAAAGCGATTTACAGTGAATTTAAGTTGTATCAGTATGTGTGTTCCCTGGGTTCAAACCCACGACCTTTGCCTTTCTAGCACAATGCTCTACCATTTGAGCTACAGGAAAACTCACCACCAAAATACGAGCCATCACTGAGTTTGGTTTCCTTGTTGCCGCGTGTCAGAACGCTGACCCGACCGTGCTGGATGAAATACATTTTACGGCCGACGGTTCCCTCACGAATGATGAAGTCGTTGGGCTGAAACACTTCAAACTTAAGTTTGGTAAGGACCGCCGTCACGAAGTTGGGATCAGCGTTAGCGAAAAGCGGCATGTTAGCCACCAGACTGCGGCAGTTAAAGCTCACAATTTCCTGTTTAAAATAACAGAGCATCATTTAGTTTCAGTTTGTTTATAAATAACAATAAATACTCACTTTGTGTCTCCATTTTAAATGTTTTCTTTGTTGTAAATTTGTTGAAAGGTCATGCGAGCACTAATATGGGATTGTCAGTTTATGTGCCCACAAATAAAAACATTATTTTCATTTATTTGTATCTGTTTTATTTACATCTATACAGTATATTGTTTCTTGTGTTACTTCACTTGAACAAAAATAAAAACTAATAAAAATGTTTAACGTTATATGTTTATGAGTGTGGTGGATGTGTGGACACAGACCTCCTTTAACGGCTCGCTCAACTCTCCCAGAATGTTGTCCTCATCAAACATCTTTCCCTGATATCGATGTTCATAATACTCGTGGATTTTCTGTCTGACATCTGCTGGTAGTTTATGAAATGACATGTACTGCTCCACCTGCTTATACTATACAACACAAAGAGAGAAACACAACACCAGTTATTCATGATATATAAATATCTTCATCATTTTATGAAAACATTACATTGATAAACATCTATGTACAGTACAATCAACTGTAAAAAATGCATGTGTGTATATTTATAGATGTGTACACAGGTGACAGGGGCCATTGGCGACAGGAATTGCTCAACTTTATGCAAATGATGAGCGACTTTCGGGAGCGACTACCAATAGGAGTAAAGCAGCGGATCTCACGTCATCCGTCTCTCGTCAGTTACTGCTGGGTTAGGCCCGATTCACATTTCGCGTCTTTTCCGAGCGCATATTCGTTATTTTAAATGTAAACGCGCAGCAGGCGCGTGCAAATAGGGGGCGACGCGGTCGCGACACACATGCGGATCATTTGAAGAGAGAAAGCAGCGCGGCTCGCATCTTTTCCGCACAGTTTTAGACGCGAAATGTGAATCAGGCCTTAGTAATCATTCTCTCTGTAGCGGCAGCAGTGTTATTTTAAAAAAAATGCCAGAGGATAACTGGCTCTCCCGGTTGAGTCTGGTCTCTACCAAGGTTTATTTTCTCCTCTCTTCTACACCTATACATCTATGGTGAAGTGTTGGTTCCTTGCCACCGTTGCTACTGGGTTACTCACTGAGAGACTGCCGACTTTGCTTGATCCAATAAACAATTTACATTTAACAACTTAAATTGCGTCAACATACTTGAACTTTATTATTCTTTCTCCACGTTTTGGTATTGTTGCAAATTGTTCTGGTATATTGTAATTTTAGGTGTCCAGTCCTGATAATAATAATATACCTAAATTAAATAATATACTTGATAACTGAACAATTGACAGTTTCTGATTAAATTGAATTTTTTTCCCTTTTTCTCTTTATCTTATTATTGTTTTTTAAAAATTAATTATGTGTGTAAAGCTGGTTTGCAACAATTAAAATGGTAAAAAGCGCCCTATAAATAAATATTAAGTTGAATTGAATGAATGAATATACTGAATCTGAATTAAATTGTTTTAGTAAATGGGCATAAATTGGGAGTGAGACAGATGAGTTTCTCGCTCATGAGTGTTTCACCTTCTCTTGATACTGTCGTCGAGAAGAGTCCAGTGACTGGATGAGAGCCGTGGCGTGCCCGATGAACATGGCATAGCAGGTGGCACCCACAATCATGCTCAACATGGTCAACCAAACATCCGTCATGCCCTCCGGAGCCTGAGCGCCGTAACCGATGCACAGCATGTGACTCATGGCTTTGAAGAGAGCGTACGAGTACTGCATGCCCCACGTTTCATTCTGAGACACACACACACACAGATGAAAGTGTGCTTTTATTACGTCTTTTAGCCACTCTTCACTGTCTGTCTGTGAGCTCTGTTCAGTTCATGCTGCTCGATGTGTCTGTTGTGTTCTGATAATATTCTTAAAGATGTTTACTGATGTCTTTACTGTGAGGTGACGGATCTCCCCTGGTAACATTCCACACACGTCAGGAGGAGATTTTCCCTGTCGCTGTCGCTTGTGTTGACCTGAGACTAAAGTTTGAGACCTATCTTATGATGCTGTTCAGATAAATCTGAAGTATCACAGAAAGAAAAATATGCTAATGAAACCTAAATATGAAACCATTATGTCAAATTTAATATGCAAAAATATCATCTGGTGAGCAAACTAACAGGAAAGCATTGCGAGTAGAGAGTTATGTATAGTTTTCTTCCGTTTAAACACCGTGAATATACAAAATACATTTACTTCTATGCTATAGTGCATTTAAGCTATACATCTGATCAAGCTTTCCTGTGGCTCAGTGGTTAGAGCGTGCGCTAACAACGCCAAGGTCATGGGTTGGATCCCAGGGGATTGCATATACTTAAAAACAAATGTATAGGATAATGCAATGTAAGTTGCTTTGGATAAAAGCGTCTGCCAAATGTGTACATGTAAATGTGTGTGTTCCCTGGGAATCAAACCCATGAATTTTTGTGCTACTAATGCAATGCTTTACCAACAGAGATACAGGAAAATCTACACATGACTAAACAATGTCCAACACTGAAGCAGATTCACAGAAATCCAGCACACACACAACCCTTTCATGAGGTCACACACACAGATCACAGGTGACGGACACAGAACACATGTTAAATTCTCTCTCCAGTCTGAATGAGATCTGCTGCTGTTTGTGAATGATTTTATGTTTATAATTGACTCAACACACAAATGATAAAGACTAAAATAACCTCTGAGCATCTGCTGCCTGGCAACTATTACCATGACAACAGCCGTGGAAACCCTAATGTGCAGTGAGTCAGCTTCATGTGTGTGTGTGTGTGTGTGTGTGTGTGTGTGTGTGTGTGTGTGAACGAGAACACACATTCACACTCATAAACACACACACACCCTCAAACACACACTCATAAGCATACACAAACACACATGTCTGGTTTATTATCTCCGTGGGGACAGTCCATAGGCGTAATGTTTTTATACTGTACAAACTGTATATTCTATCCCCTATCCCTAACCCAACCCCTAAACCTAAAGATCATAGAACACTTTTTGCATTTTTAGATTTGTAAAAAATATTGTTCTGTACAATTTATAAGCTTTTGTGCCCATGAGGACCTCAATTTTGGTCCCCACGGTGACATGAGTCCCCATGTGTTGGTGTGTATTCAGGTTTAGGTCCCCACCGGGATATACAAACATGAACACACACACACAGCACATGTTAAATTCTGACTAAATCAATGACAGACAAGAGAACAGAATGAGTGATTGAAAGTGTTTGAGTCGTGTCGACACACTGTAAACTGTCTCACCACCATGTTGTTTTTGGAGACCCAGCAGTCATACGGGAAATCCTGCAGCATGGGCACCAGAAACTGCAGACAGCCGTCCCAATGACACAACAACAGCATCATGCCGATCAGATTGACAATCCGCACCATCGCACTGGCCAGATCATACGTCATGTGAAAGATCTGTGTGACAAAACACAAACCGTGGCCACCACACACACACACAATAGTCATGTGATCACCCGTCTGTCTGTGTGTGTGTGTGTGTGTGTGTCTCACCTCCTCCCACTGGTGGATATATCGTATGAGTCGAGACAGACGCAACAATCGCAGCAAACTCAGAATCTTTGTGAATCGAACAATCCGCAGTGCTCGAGCGGTCCGATACACCTGCAAGAGAGAGAGAAGAAGATCTAATGGAAAGCACACAAACCCAGATCAGACCAGATCAAACCGAACAAACAGACTAACCTCCGAGTCCAGCCGAGCCTCCAGATCCACCATCAGGAAGATGTAATCCACTGGGATCGAGGACACAAAATCCACGAGGAACCAGCTCTTTAGGTAACGCTGACGGATGGCTTTAGGGTCCAGCAGGATCTCTGTGCTGTCCTCTTTCACGATACCTGTCCGAAAATTCAGAACCAGATCCACCAGGAAGAGCGTGTCTGACACCACATTAAAAAGGATCCACGGAGCCGTGTTCTCGTCCTGGAAGAACGTGATGCCCACCGGAAGAATGATGAGATTCCCCACCATCAGTAAGAGCATCAGGAGGTCCCAATAAAACCTGCAGACAGACAGACAGTCAGAGGGAAAGACAGACATAGAGACAGACAGACAGACCGACCAGACAGATGACAAACAGAAAGACAGACAGAGGGACAGACAAAAGGACAGATAGACAGACATTGGGACAGGACATACAGACAGACAGACAGACATTGGGACAGACACTGAGACAGACAGACAGTAAGACAGATAGAAGGACAGACAGTGAGACAGACAGACAGACAGACAGACAGACAGTGAGACAGACAGACAGACAGTGAGACAGATAGAAGGACAGACAGTGAGACAGACAAGACAGACAGACAGACAGTGAGACAGACAGGCAGGCAGACAGACAGACAGACAGTGAGACAGATAGAAGGACAGACAGTGAGACAGACAAGACAGTGAGACAGACAGACAGACAGACAGTGAGACAGACAGGCAGGCAGACAGACAGACAGACAGACAGTGAGACAGATAGAAGGACAGACAGTGAGACAGACAAGACAGTGAGACAGACAGACAGACAGACAGTGAGACAGACAGGCAGGCAGACAGACAGACAGACAGACAGACAGTGAGACAGATAGAAGGACAGACAGTGAGACAGACAGACAGACAGACAGACAAAGGGAAAGACATGACATTCATTTTACACATTAAGATGACACTTTATGCTCAACAGAAACAGTAGCTATAGTGTAAAACTCTCTCCCATACAAAAGAAAAATCACAGATGAGATCTCTTTAATATCTCAGTTATTGCTCCTAGACATCAATGAGATTCAATGGAGAGCAAATGGAAACTTGTTTAAGTCTCATGTGCGTCTCAGATATTTCTCCTGAGAAAGAGTCAGAAATCTGACAAATGTGTGTGTCATGAGAGTTTGAGAAGAGATGTCAAAGATGTGTCAAACTGAGCTCAGATTGGTCTGCAATCAAACGTCAATATTATTGAAGATCTCAATATCACCTCAAACATTTCTCATCACATTTATCCAAATCCAGATGATTTTACATTCATTTTACACCTCCATACTCTTCATGTGTTTCAACAATTACACTCTCGTTAGATTTGTTTTTATTTCTCCTGAGAAGCAATTGAGACTAAAATGAAAGACAACTGAAAACTCCATCAAACCTCCTGAGATATGAAAGAGAATCCTCTGAGCATGAACATTCTCATCCGTCTGTGGTAATGAGATCAATGATGACGTGCTGCATGGAGTGATTACACAGACATCAGCTGATCATCAACATCCTCCCTGTCTACACCACAGAGACCAAGTGAAAACTCTTATACCAGATTATTATTTTTGATTATACTGTATGTAAGATAAAGATGATGTGCAGGTGTAACTGCAGCAGAGACCGTGAGAAAATAATATAGCATCACATATAAAACCATAACAGTGCACACACCTCTCTCTCGCTCATTTCTGTATTCATAGCTCCAGTTGAAGATAATTGGACGGTTATGTGATTGAATAATACATAATAAATACACTGAATGAATAATGCAGCAGCAGATGATGAATATTTGATTCATATTCATCATCTGATAGCAGACAGACTCGTGGTGCTCATGTGCATATTCACACGCTGTGACTTCTCAAACAACCCACATCACATCACGTGTGTGTCTTTAACATAATGCAGAACACATTTAAACTGGCGGTGTGAAAAGAAAAGAAGTGAAAGGGAATGACTTTCATCATTTACTCAAACCTGCATGAGTTTCTTTCTCCTTCAGAACACAAAAGAAGATACTTTGGAGAACAACATTGAACTCTATTGACTACCACTGAGACATTTCTCATAATATCTTCTCTTGTAGTCCACTGAAGAAAGTCTCACATACAGATTTACAACCACATGAGGGAGACTATTATGTTTATGTTTACTTCAAAGCGCTCGCATGGTAAGGATGAAAGTGTGCTCAGGTGCGGATGGTAAAGTACAATGTGAGCGCAGGCCAGACGGGGAGTGGGGCCGATCGCGCTCGGGCTAATGTGAGTAGAGTTTGACCTAAGTGATTGTTAATATCACTGGTCTCTCTCTCAGTGGTTGTTTGGGTGTTTTATTAGTAAAGTGCACATCACTCATGTCCAGTGTTGGGCAGTAACACGTTACTGTAGTTTGATTACTTTTTTGGTAACCTAGTAATTTAACGCATTATAATTCCTAAAATAATCATTAGATTATAGTTCCAAGCCCAGGTAACTATACGTTACAGCTGCGTTACATCCTTTTATCATTTAAATTGTAAAAAGCGAAATAGCTTTTTCAAAGTCTGGATGCCTGATGTCATCAAACTGAAACGCGCCTGCGCGGAGAGTACTACCAAAGCCACTCCATGGAAAGCCTGCCACCTTAAGCTAAAAACTGGTAACGGCCGATGCTATCGCCGCGCAAGGAGACTAGACACCGGATATGATTGGCTGAGGTGCCTCTCGTGATCCATGTTAGCCTTTATGCTCCAATTGTAAGTATTACAGACCCACACATCTCCCTCTCACAAGACAATCTTTGCGAAAACAAACTCAGCATGGAGAGAGAAACGTATGCGTTCTGTAGCTGGAAATACAATCATTATTCTGAGTTTATTTCTGTCAAAGACAAGAACATTGTTGTGCGTTGTCGGTCATGTGGAAGTAAACAAACCCTCTCTGAAAACAAGCTGAAAGGGCAGTACAGCCCGGTTACACTTCTGGAGAAAGTGACGTCACCGGGCACGGCGAGCAATGAATCAACTTCTACTGTCCAGTGTCAGGCTGCTATTAGCAACATGTTGTGTTTTGTCAGACGAGTTTTTGCTGCTCTAACGCTGTTATATTTGTTAAATGACGAAGAAATCATCAGACTTTTTACATTATGGAGTATGCAGGTTTAGAAATACCAGTTAACATATGAATGTTTGAAGTTAAAATGTCACAGAGTTTAATTATTATTATTATTATTTATGACAGACTTTGGTATGGAATAAGCAGAAAGAATGTATTAAAAGAATTAAAGACGAGATAGAGTAGAGTATGCACTTCCCAATAAAGTTTAGTCTTGAGAAGGCTAAAGAGGTTATTTTGTGTTTTTGAGGGGTGGGGGTAGTAATGTAACTAATTACTTTTTAAATAAAGTAATCAGACCAGTAACTTGATTACTTTTAAAAGGAGTAATCAGTAATTTAATTACATTTCCAGAGTAACTTGCCCAACACTGCTCATGTCTAGCTTTCATTGGATTACACAAGATCAAATAAAAAGATGTAACCTCTAAGTAAATGTAACTTTGATCAGTTTGACTGTATCGACATTAGATATCGACATGGTTCCACTGGTGAACCTGCTAAGAACCGGTTTGCTTTTCCACGGGTTAGAGAGCCACAAGGGAGCGAGGTCATACGTCACTGACTACGTCTCATCTTTCCCAGCAACGTTAGCGCGGTAGCGCCAAACTTAAAACACCATCAACAATGGCGGACGTTGCGTTGCGTGTGATGTTCATGGCTTTGCGAGCATACATCTGCAGAGGACCAGAGTGCAAGAAAACAGTTTGTTTCTTCCTCAGACCAGTGTTGCTTTTGTTTTGCGTCCATCGTGAATTTAATTGAATTGAATTGAATTTCAAAAATGGCGGTCAGTGTTCGTCAGTGGTCACGGTAACCCCACCCCCAGCACCTGACGCAAGCAGTTCTTACTTCTAGCCAGAGGTGGACAGTAACGAAGTAAATTGACCTGAGTACTGTACTTAAGTACACTTTTTGAGTATCTGTACTTTACTTGAGTATTATTTTTTCTGAGTACTTGTACTTTAACTTCACTACATTTGAAAGACAAATATCATACTTTTTACTCCACTACATTTATAAAAAGGTCCAAAGTAGAAAATGGTTTCCATGCAGCGGGGTTTCCTGTGTGCGCAATTTATCTGGCTTGCGATCTCCCAGGACCTTTTACTGTTGCCAAGTATTTCAGTTTTTCTAAGCTCGCGTTTTTCCGGCAAGCTGTGAATGGCCATTTAGCAAAAAAATGTAGGCAAATCTGGCAACTCTCGGATCTTCCCGCTAAACTAATGTAAACGTAGGCGCTGCTACACCGTTGATAGCGCTCTAAAAAGGCAAATAGAACATTAAAAGATGAAAAAGGCACATGTTAAAGTGTGGTGTAATCATCTGTGGGTTACGATCAGTCAAAGATCGTAGAAACATTGTCATGAAAATGATCGGCATAACGGCTAAACGGTAAATAAGCATCACATACACCTTGAGCTACGCGTGCGTGTTAACTTCTGATCTGCTGCTATATCATTTAAAGCGATTTGGAAAATGAATGATGTTTTTACTGAAGTTACTATAGTTGAAGTATTTCTGTTGAAATAAAAACAATAGAACCCTGCCCAAAATACAACATAAAATGTAATGGATTTAATGGTTATAATGGGAATTGTAATATGGATTCTTGTTGTCTACTTGTAGGCTATGGGATGGATTCTATTGGTGGGATGGTACCCAAACACACTACAAAGAGGAATTTAATTTAAAAATCTCATTCTAATTAAAAAATTCATTGTTTTTTTTCAGCAGGGATGGTATTTGCAGTAAAACCACAGTATCCACAAATTTACCATTTTCTAAATATAGGAACCATACTCCAATTAATAATCTTTAGTAAAACCACAGCAACTAAAGCATAGTTTCATTATACTAGCTATCGTTTATGTTTGTAGTTAAATTATGGAAATACAAATGGTAATAAATCCAACAAACACATGGCTTCTACACTTTACTATTTACAAGAACCTTACTACTTACTGGTAAATTGCTGCTAAAACTGGTAAAGGGAATATACAAAATAAAAGAACACTGCTCATAAATACATATAGGCATAGGGGGCTAATGAGGATAATTAGGCTAAATGATCATACAGGATTATATCTAAACTAAACATATGTGTGCTAAACATATAAAGCTCTTAAAGGAGTTGCTCACTGCAAAATTTGCCCCCATTGACTTTCCATAGTAGGAACAAAAATGATTATGGAAAGTCAATGGGGGCAAATTTTGAAGTGAACTACTCCTTTAATACAACTGATACTGTGAGCTACTCAGTGTGTTCAGTAGGTTGCTTCAGAGGCATAAGGTATACGATAATAAAACAATGCACAACTGACATAAAGGAAATGTACTTTTAATACTTGAGTACTTTTAAAAGCACGTACTTCTGTACTTTTACTTAAGTAAGAATCTGTCTTTACAACTTTTACTCGTAGTGGAGTAATATTTGACCAGTAGTATCTGTACTTTCACTCAAGTAGGAAGTTGTGTACTTCGTCCACCACTGCTTCTAGCCCAGCAACGTTTCGGTGCTAGATAAGAACCACTTTTTCTGGTTCGGAGCTAGTGCTTTGCATGTGGAAAGACAAAGAACCGATTTGGAACTAGGCTCTGGCTCCGAACCAGCACCGAAACTGCCTTGGTGGAAAAGGGCTAGCAGTGACTCTCTGTCTCTCTCTCTCTCTCTGTGTGTGTGTGTGTGTGTGTGTGTAGGCTACCTGAAGTCGCTGTAGGGGTGTATGATCCAGGCTCCGGCTGATTTCAGTCTCTCCTGCTCCAGCGCCACGGCCTTGTGACTGCCGAACATGCGCAGCGAGAACTTGTTGACGCCCGGCTGCAGCATCGCCCCGAACTGCCGCTGGATGAACGTGGACTGGTTCGAGTAACTGTAATCTTCTCCGTCCAGACCCGGCGTGGCGTCCGGGCTCCCGGCCGCCGTCGTGGTGGTGGTATCGGGTCCGGCGGCCACCACGACCATTCCGGTGCCCGTGAAGGAGGTGGACGCCAGAGCGGCCCGGGAGACGGCAAAGCCCACGGAACGCTGCACGGTGGGCGGGGCCGAACCCGGGGCGGGCAGAGGGAGGGGGTGGAATGGCCCACCGTCGCGGGTCGAGCTCATGATAGACGGGCGGCGTCGCCCGGTTGGCGGCTCACCCCGGTCGCCCTCCAGGGATGCCTGTGAGAGGCGGTAACCGGGAGACGGCAGGCTGCTTTTACTGCGCCTTTTGGAGTCGCCGTTACGGACGGGCCGAGGGTCGGCAGAACCCGCAGCACCTTCCATACCGATGAGGAGAATACACACACGCACAGACGCACGCGCACAAACGCTTTCTCGGATGACCTGTTACGCTTCTGTCAGAAAAACGCGGATCTGTCGTTGGTTTATACAGAAGAATAATGAGCTCGCGTTAGTTTGACCTTAAAGCTGGTAAAACGACATTTGCTCCTTCACGCTTCCTCCAGTGGACGCCTCGCCACGCCGTCCTCCGACGCGTCCTCGTCATGTTCAAACGCCCTTGAGCCGCCGAATAAACGCGCGTCGACGACGCTCTCTTCGCCCTTGATGCGCCCGTCCGTCACTCCTCATAATTTCTCCCCTCACGCGCGTCCTTGAGGCCCGGCCGCTCCGAAACGCGCCGACATCACCGAAAGCGAGCCGTCACTGGTTCTGTGATCCGATCCGATCCAGGGATTCCCGCCTCCGGTTGTCACGGTGACGCCTCGCGCTGTCAGCTCGACATGTGCGGTTTTACAAGACACGGCACTTACAGGACACACGTCTGTCAATGACAAACGCACGCGCGCACATCGGTCAATGATCAGACGCGCGACGGCGCGTCATCATAATCAGACGCATGGAGATGCGCAACAGGAGAAACGGACCGAGAATTACCGGAGAAATTAACCGGAGCTCAAGAAGCGCGCGTCCGTCCTCGTGTCACAGAGCGCTTTTATTCCTATTCTTCTGCCTCCACTAACATCATCTCTATCCATCCCATAATAACAGCAGTCGCAGCAGTCAGATTCACTCTCATCAGATTCTACCTGTTGAGCTCACAGAAGGAGATCGTTAGATTCCTCGTGACGTCAAGGACGAATGAGATCTTAAATAAATATGTGAAATCAATGTCTGAGCACATGATGGTCTGTTGCCATGGCAGCAGCATCACTCTCGCACGCGAGCCCGACCGGCTTCACAGTTCTGCTGCTCAGGTATGAGCGCACGTCATCAGCGTGACGGGAGGAGAATCTGAGTGATAAAACATGAAGTGTATGTTTAAACAGTATAGAGAAAAACACGTCTGACGGAAAACTGACAGTGCAAACCTGCTGTGAGCTCCAGTCAGATTGAAACAAAATCAAACATAACATAATAACACAAGTGTCTTTTCACATCCTTTACCTTCATGTATTTAACGCTTTTTTAAAGAAATCAATAAAGCTTCTTAAATATAGAGTCTGTCGAGAGAGATGACTGTCATTTGTTTGTGGCTGCTGTCTGTCATTCTGATATTACGGTTATTCAAGCTGACACAAAACAGCCAAAACTAATTATGAAATAAAAAAAGAAATGCAGATGTAACGGAGGCCGCTGGTGAAGAGCTGTGCGGTGTGTGAACAACAGACAGACCCTATAGCGGGCATACTTGACTTTCCGCGTCCGTCTCGCGCACAAACGCGTCCATGCGGCTTCCTCCCAGCAAACACAGAACGTTCCCCTAACGTTAGTTTCTGGTTCCCAGAAAGTTTTTTAAAGGTTTGTTTTTGGTTATCTTTACGGAAATAAAACGTTAGTTTCATGGTTTCTATAACGTTAAGGTAACGTTATGGGAACCAGAAACTAACGTTCTATTAACGTAAAGAAAACTTTCCTGGAGAACCAAAAACGAACCTTAGAAAATAACGTTCTGAGAACCAAAAACTAACGTTAGGGGAACGTTCTGGGAACCAAAAATTGTTAGCTGGGCTGCGCATACTCTTAATTTTTTAATTAATTGTATTATTCATTTTCAAGTATAACACTGATAATTAACCACAATACAAAATAAAAATAATAATAAAATAAATAAAAACATACAGACTTGCCAGGGTTAACAAAAAAATAAGGTAATAGAATGACATCTTAAGAAGACACAAAGGATGAATACAGAGATACAGTTTTCAGCTTTCAAATTAGTAGAACTTCGGATAATTCCCACATATTCATCTAGGTCAACTTTGAAGCGCGGACGTCCGAGTTCAACACCTGCGCAATCCAAATGAGTATGTGTGCTCTACCAGACCATCAGAGGGCAGCGCCGAGTCGCGTCATTTACAGACCCACTGCAAATTAATGGTTGAGGAAGTGGTTTCCCCATTGCAAACAACCCGAGCAAACAGCAAGACAACAAGAACAACAACAACCAAACAGTAGGGGGGAGGAGCAAGATGGAGGGTTGAGCGGTTGTGTTTGTGTTGTGCCCAGAAGTTGATTTAAAGTAATAAATTCCCGCATTTGATTATCAAGATGTCTTCGCAAGCGTTGATCAAACCGGCCACACTAATACTGGAACATAAAGAGAAAGATACTTCGCCTAATTCAGGAAAAAAGACTAGAGAGATGGACCACGACTGCAATGGAAGTGTCTATGCAAAATAAAAGAGAACGTGGAGATGACTTGCTCCCTTCAACGCCAAATGGAGATGACTCGCTCCCTTCAACGCCAAATAAACACCAGATGGAAAAAAGAGCTAAAGCAGAATCTGTTAGCGAGGAGTCTGAAATTTCCAACAAAACCATCCTGGAGGCAATTTTAAAGTTGGAAAAGAGGGTGGATGAGAAACTGGAGGATTTACAACAACAGACCAAACAGAGCAGTGCCATGATCGCAAGTTTGTCCAAGGCGGTTCAGTTCACCACGGAAGAGGTAAATGAGTGCAAAAAGAGAGTTAAAGACTTGGAGTTACAAAAGGAAAACTTGCGTAAAGAGAATGGCAATCTCAAAGAAAGGATCAGAGAGCAAGAAAGATACAGGATGAGATGGTGTCTCCGTATTAAAGGCATGGAGGAAAAGAAAGTTGAAGAGGTCAGATCAAAGGTCATTCAAATTCTCGAGTCGAAGATGGGGGAGGCTGTGGATGTTGTACACAGGCTAGGGGAAAAAATGGACAATAAAAACAGGAATGTCATCGTGTTGTTTACACAAAGGCGAGTGAAAGAAGAAATCTGGCGACGAAGTAAAGGTTCTGCTGTCTGCAAAGCTGAAGGAATTCATTTCGCTGAGATGCTTCCTCGAGAGGACTTGGAAGACAGGAAAAAGTCCTTTATTGAAGGGCGTCGGATCAGTGCTGATGGATGAAATGTTGCAATTTCATTTGTAAGATAGTGGGAAACTTTAAAGGGACAATAGAGCTCTACTAGAAGGTTACAGTTTCTTTAGATACAGGGAGCTTGTTATCACAAGTATCTTCTTGGAGGGTTATTTTTGTTGTACATTTTCTTTCTCTGTTCTAGTGTTAATGTTCAATGTTAAAATTTCCTTTGGTTCTTTGAATGTTAGGGGCTTGAAAGACATGGTTAAGCGAAAAGCAATCTCTTTGTTTTGTAAAGGGCAAAGATCTCATTGTGTGTTTTTACAAGAGACTCATTCTTCAGAGGTGGATACATCTTTTTGGACTAATCAATGGGGTGATAAGATTCTTTTCAGTCATGGAACTAATCGCTCTGGATGAGTGGCGATATGCTTTAACAAATGTCCGGGGGAAGTTGCTTATCACAGAGCTGATGAAGAAGGACACTGGGTACTGGTAGTAATGAAAATTGAAAGCCATTTTCTTTTTTTAGTTAATATCTATGGCTTTAATAATGCAGCTCAGAACCAAAAGTTACTTGAAGATATAACGAGTGTGATTTCAGAAGTCAAATTGTTATATCCATCTGACATGTATTGATAGGGGGAGACTGGAACATGGTTCCAGATGAATGGGAAGATAGATGGCCTTCTAGGCTTAATATGGGGCGGCTTAATGCTATTGTTGAAGGTTTTAGAATGGAAAATAATTTGACAGATGTATGGAGATGCCTTAACTCTGGGCTATGTTTCTCTTGGTTTAAGCCTAATGGTGAAAGAAAATCTAGGATTGACTATTGGATGGTTAGTGATAGTATTTTGGAGGGGGCTTTACAATCTAAAATTGCTAGGGCACCCTTAACGGATCATTGTTTTGTAGATTTGGTGTTAGGACCTTTATATAAGGAATGCAGGAATAAGGGGTATTGGAAGTTTAATGCTAGCATTATTAAAAATGAAGAATTTTGCAAAAAGATTAAATAGTTGATAAAAAACATTCAGATAGACGATTCCTTCTAATCTAATGTGAGTAGATGGGAATTCTTAAAGTTTAAAATTCGGGAATTTTCTATATATTTCTCCAAGAAGTTCATAAAAAAAAAGAGAATATGAAACTAATCTAATTTGTGAATTAAGTCAACGGTCTAATAAAGTAGATGTAAATAACCATGGCAATAATAGGGTGATAGAGCTTCAAAACAAATTAGATCGTCTTTATCTTGAGAGAGCACAGGGTGCTTTTATAAGATCACGTGCAAAATGGATAGAAGGTGAAAAGAACTCAGCATATTTTAGTAATTTAGAAAAAAGTAGATGGCAAAGAAATTCAATCTGCAGTTTAATGATCCAAGGGGAAGAATGCAAAGAGTACAATATAATTGAAAAGGAGATTTTTGTTTTATTCTAAGTTATATTCTTCAACTTTTTCCTCAGAAGAGTCTTTTCTTTGCTAAAATTCAGAACAATATTCCAAATATTGAGGACGCTTTTAAATTGTTATGTGATCTTAAAATTGAAGAAGTAGATTCTGTAGTGGAGAAGATGGCTTTAAACAAATCACCAGGGACGTATGGGTTCACTAGTCATTTTTATAAATTTTTGGGGGGAGAATTAAAAATCTTTTATATTCAGCCTTAAATGAATGTATAGAGAAAGAAGAATTAACGACTAGTATGAAACAAGGGTTAATTACCCTTATACCCAAAGTTGGCAAAGACAAGAGAGAGTTAGACAATCTGAGGCCAATTACATTGCTTAATTCGGACTATAAAAGTTTTTCTGGGGCTATTGCAGCAAGGCTGAAAAAGGATATTTCTAACATCATTAGTGAGACACAATCAGGTTTTCTGGCAGAAAGGTCTATTCATAATAATATTAGATAGGTGTTGGATTTAGATTATAGTGACATGGTTCAAGGGAGTGGGTTCCTTATCTTTTTAGATTTTTATAAAGCATTTGATGCTGTCGAACACCCATTTATTCTTAAAACTTTGCATTATTTTGGCTTTGGATCGAGGTTTACTAATTTGATAAAAATGTTATATTATGATATAAATAGCTCTGTAGCTTTAGGTCAAGGAACTTGTCCAAGATTTCGGATTAAAAGAGGAATTTGTCAAGGGTGTAGTAGCTCACCACTGTTATTTTTAATGGTCGCAGAATTGTTACTCATTTTGATTAAAAACAATGGTATTGAAGGGTTAAATGTGTCAGATAGACAAATAATTATAACTCCGTTTGCAGATGACACAACTTTATTTTTAAAAACGAACATCAAGTGCCATTGGCCTTGCATTCTGTCAAAATTTTTCTAAAGCTTCAGGTTTAATGTTGAATCTAGACAAATGTGAAATCTTAACTTTACATCACTGCCCTCTAGAGACCTTACATAACATTCGAAAAGAAAGAAGTTAAATATTTGGGGATCACAGTTTCAAAGGATAGAGAAATAACCGGAAAAAAAATGTATAGATAAATGTAAGCCAATTTTATACAGATGGCTGCAGAGGGATCTCACAATTTTCGGAAGAGTTCTTTTGTCTAAGATGGATAGTTTGTCTAATTTATTTATCAAGCCTTCTCCTTACCCAGATCAACAAAAATGATTAAATTAATCAACAGGGTTAAATTTAAATTGATATGGAAGAATAAGTGTCCGTATAATAGAAAATAAGATTTGGTTAAAAAAATGAAGATTGTGGTATAAATGCAATTGATTTTGATATTGTGAATGGCGTTTTAAAATTGAAATGGTTAAAGTCTTACATTCAGAATAGTCACTCCTTTTGGTATATTGTCCCCAATGCAGTTTTCAAAAAATTAGGGGGTATAAGTTTTCGGTTACGTTGTGATTTTGAGTGCTCGTCTTTACCAGTTAAACTCTCCAATTTTCACCAGCAAGTGCTTCTCTTCTGGAATCTATTGTTGAAACATAACTTTACACCTCATAACACTCCGATTTGGAATAACAGATCTATAAAGCTGGGTAGAAAATCTGTTTATTGGGAGAAATGGAAAGCAAAGGGGATTTGGGGTGTTGCTCATTTTTTAGATGATAAAGGTAACCTGTTATTACATGGAGTTTTGCGAAAAATTTCAACTTCAATGTACACATATGTATATATATATATAACAGAATGGTAAGAGCAATTCCTATTGTTTTGAGATTGGTGGTTAAAGATATTGTATACTCAAATATTTCCTGTACTTAGCTCTCCTTAGAAGGTTTTGAATTTGGTGATAAAAAAAAGTACAAATAGAGTTGAAAGGAATTTCCTTTTAAAAAGCATGTTACCCAAAGCCCATTAAAAGAGAATATTTGTTAAAAGACTGATACATTAGAGATTAAAAAGATTAGAAAAATGTATTTGTCTTTCCCTCTTTCTCCAAAGGCTAAGGAAGTTAACTTTAAAATTATAAATGAGATTTATCCCACAAACATTTAATTTTGAGGTAAATAATGTCACAATCAGCGGGTGGACAAGAGAACCCAGATGCAGGCAGCGGTTAATAAACAAGACTTTAATAAATAGACTGAAACAAAAACCCACGATGGGGTAACAAGGACAGGACTAAATAATAAGACAGACCAAAACACTGCCCACGTGGGGGCAAAAACAGGAGAACAAGAAACGAAATAAATTTAACACGACTGGGACTAAACTAAATAAACACTGCAACAAGACAGGGTAATTTAGACAAGGCTAGGAATACGTCACTAGGTTGTTGGACACGGCCAAAGACGAGACCAGAGAGAACACATATTATGTCTTAACCGACAATAATATGTTTCTCTCCACACAAAACATGAGGCTCTGCCATGATTCTGCCACAAGACATGACACGATGAGGCAGAATCATGACAGGGGAGCACTCGGGAGAGCGGAGTCCAGGGGGACTTGACGGAGGCAGGGGCAGGGGCAGGCTTGGCTGCTGGCTGGAGTGCCGGCAGGACCGGACAGGGTGCCGGACTGGAGGCAGGGCTGGACGCCTGCGGATGGACGCCGGCTGGCTCATCTGCGGCTGGGCAGGACTGGGCGCCTGCGGCTGGATTACTGGCTGGACTGCCGGCTGGCTCACCGGCTGTTGGACAGGACTGAATGCCTGAGGCAACGGAGGTAACGCCCCCCTCCTCAGCTTCTTTCTCTTGGACCGGCCCACTGGACGTGTGGCCGGCTGCAGGGAAGCGACGGGGGTTGTGGCTAGCGCCGTGCTGGAGGAGTCGACCCCCCCTTCGTCCACGCCTACCACAGAGGCTGGTGGGAGGTGGAGAGGCTCCAGGGGGTGAGGCGGACGGTGCGGCGATGCCCACGACCCCGATCTGTAGGGTGCGACCCTCTGGGATCGCGGCCAACAGAGATGGGGAGTTGGACTGGACTGAGACTCTGGGCTCCGGCCGGTTCATGGCGCACCTTACCGTGGCATCGAAGCCCAGCGGTCTCAGCATCCTCATCTCTTCCCGCGAAAGAGGGTCGTTGAGGCCGCCGTTAAACAGCACCGCTAGTTCCGCCTCCCCAAAGACCATCTCCTCTGCAGCCTCCAGGAACTGGTCGAGGTACCCCACGAGGTCGGAGTTCCCCTGGCGAAGACCACAAAGGAGGCGAGCCTGGCGAGATCGGGCTGCGTCCACGGCTGCCTGCTGGTTCAGTTAGGCTCGTTTGTTATGTCACAATCAACGGGTGGACAAGAGGAGAACCCAGATGCAGGCAGCGGTTAAGGGGTTAATAAACAAGACTTTAATGAATAGAACAAAACAAAAACCCACAATGGGGTAGCATGGACAGGACTAAATAATAAGACAGAACAAAACGCTACCCACGTGGGGACAAAAACAGGAGAACAAGAAACTAAATAAATTTAACACGACTGGGACTAAACTAAATAAACACGGCAACAAGACAGGGTAATTTAGACAAGATTAGGAATACTTCACCAGGTTGTTGCACACGGCAAGACAGACAAGGCGTAGAAGCAAAACGAACGAGCACAGGACAGCAGACACAAGGGCATTAAATAAGGGAACTAACAAAGGAGATAACAATGGGCAGGTGTGGGTAATGAGAAACAGGCAGGAAGCTAAACGATGTAAGAGAGGGCCGGGGCCAAAGACGAGAGAACGCATAATATGTCGTGACCGACAATATGTTTCTCTCCACACAAAACATGAGGCTCTGCCATGATTTTGCCACAAGACCAAGAAAGACATGACATGATGAGGCAGTATCATGACAAATAATTGTGTTTTGCGAAAAAAATATTGAATGTTTAGACTATGTTTTCTTTCTGTGTGAATTTGTACGGCCTTTTTGGAGAGATGTGCAAGACTGGTTGCAATCCAGGGAGATTGTGTTTCCACCCCTTACTGTGCGGTTGGTTAAGTTTGGGGTTTTTGTTGAGAACAAACATTTAGTTTTGCTTATTAATTTTTTTATTTGTCTGGCAAAATTTTTCATTCATAAATGTAGGTATTATAAATCAAAGCCCAACTTCACTCAATGGTTAATTGAAGTAAAACAGATGTATAAAACATTAAAATGGGTTAATAATACGAAAGCCCTTACTGTGATTTCACTTTTAGAAGAATTTAATTTAATTTGATTGAGCCTCTTTTAATTTTTTCAAAATGTTTTTTTTCTTGTATTATTTTTTATTTCTGAATTATTTATTTTACTTTAATTTGTTGTTCTTGTATAGTAATTATTATTGTAAGCTCAACCTGAAACTTGTTATATGTACATTTAGAATTGTTATGTATGCCCTTTAATAAAAAAATAAATAATAATAATGTTTTAATGCTACAGAATTATTGTTTAAATGTTATTAAATACCTTTAATGTTACTAAATCCAGACATTGCTTCCAGGTTTGTATTTAGAAAGTAAACATTATAATAGTTAACAGTGAACAATAAATGAAACATCAAATAAATTAATTTTTATAAAATGAAAAATGTGAACACAAATAATTTAGGAATTTTATATATTTAAAGCAAAATAACATACAAAACAACCACAGTAAAATGTTGAATAATTTCCACAAATTAAGTTTTAATTGTTTTGAGTAAGAAACACAAACTATATTGACAAAACACATCAACTGCAAGTAACAGTAAATAAGATCAACGAACGTGCTTCTCCTTCTTCTTCTTTCCTATTAATGGCGGGTCGCAACCAATATGTTTAGGTGTATATCGCCACCTACGGTACCGGGTGTGTAACATCAGCGTTTTCAGTACTTCGGTGGATTATATAAAAAATCGGATTTTCTAAACCTGTATTTTAAAGAAATTCATGCAACATCAGCTAACGTTGGCGAGACATCAATATCGATCGTCAAAAATATATAAACTGTTGGACTTTAAAGGCAGTCCTGCATGTTCAAAAATTTGCAAGAGACGTTTCTCCAAAATTAAGCAGAAGTTTTATTATCAGATGTAAAAAGGAGTAACAAAGCTTTGGGTTGCCAGTAAATCACCACCCTCTCCACCACAAGCCAACAACCAAAATATTCAAATACACCCCTATTTATAAAGTATGTGACGTCGCTCGTATCTTCTGACTCCTCCTCTGCCTTTTAAGGAGTGCTGCTCCGTTTCTGTAACAAAGCTTTGGGTTGTCAGACGACCTCCGAAAAACCAACAACCCAAAATATTCAAATACACCCATATTTATAAAGTATGTGACGTCGCTCGTATCTTCTGACTCCTCCTCTGCTTTTTGCTCCCTTTCCACCAATCACCGTGAAGTCCTTTTTCTTAGTTCCTGTAAAATAACATTTCAAAACGTATATCCTGTGGTCAATCGCCAGTCCTTAGGAATGTTCTCCCTCCCCCAAGGAGTGGTCTCCTAAAAACAGTTTATTGTGGCCGGACAACACACCAACAGTCTTAACATTCTTTTAGTAAAAAGAAAACACTTAATCATCTAATGTTTTTAATTATATAGCGTTGTTTCTTAATCCTATGATTCATTAAAACACATCACAACTCATGATTATACTTAGAACATATGCAATGGATTGATTCATAACATTTATTTTTCTTTGTGACTCTTTATATGTGTGTGTGTTTATCTATATAATTTACGACTCCAACCCCCAACTTTCTCTGTTTTCTTTGTTTGCCCCAGTAACTTTCTACTGAGTGAAATAGAAAGCACATGACCAAAACACACAGCTTAATGAAACAAATGAAAGAAAACACTTATTGATTATATTGATATTTAAATCATACTTTTATCTAAAAAATATTCCCACATCCTGCACTTTATCTCTCTTAATAACTCTTGTAACATCAGTCCCGCACTTTATTTTCTCAATCCTTCATGTTTTAAAACCAAAACCAAAACGTCAAACGCGCAAGCGCTTTGCTTCCAATGGACACGCATCCTTTGTATTAGGAAAGACTTAGGAAGGTGCACCTCTCAGAAAACGTAGACAGATAGAGATCATTTTAGATGTTTAATTATGACTTGGAGCATTGGGATCACGAGACGAGGGCAATGTATTTACAAGGGCAATGTATTTATTTTTTATGAAAATCTCATATTCGACCAAAATCCATATTTTTCACTTTTTCCTGTAGCTCAAAATTATTGTAATGTGATTAGCTGCTGATCCATAGGCGTACTTGAAAAAGACTTTGCAGGCCAAAAAACTGAAGAAAATGAACCCCCCAAAAGCCTGTCACCTTTTTCACATCTTCTGAGTTTGCAGGTCTGTCAGTGTTACTCGTAATTTCTGCGTACGAGTAATAATACCGGAATGTATACATTTGTGAATTTATTTTTGTTTTTTTGTGACTACCGTCGATTTAAAAACAAAATGTGATTTTCGTATTCAGCATGTTAAACTTTATAAATAAACAGTACAAATTAAAGCGAAATATGACTTTTTTTTATTTTGATAAATTTCTTTTGGTAACTTTTCTGGTAGTTATTACGTCATCTTCACAAGAAGAAAAATAAATATAAATCACCTCATTGAATTTAATATACTACT
>NC_079897.1:265057-266340 GCF_024868665.1 Triplophysa rosa
TCTCTCTCTCTCTCTGTCTCTCTCTCTCTCTCTCTCTGTCTCTCTCTCTCTCTCTCTCTGTCTCTCTCTCTCTCTCTCACACACTCTCTCTCAGCTCCCCCAGAGTTTCTGCAGTGGCCTCAGTCGGTGTCTAAAGCCGTGGGCAGCAGTGCTGTGTTCACGTGTCAGGCGCAGGGCGTTCCAGAGCCGCATCTCATCTGGCTGAAGAACGGCAAGATTCTCACACCCAGAGGCAACGTCAAACTCACCAACAACAATAGGTGAACATTCACCCTTCATATATAGATATATATATGTAAACACACACACTGTTAAATGTCATGTGATGTTGTTGTGTTCAGTACGCTGGCAGTGACGCGCATCACAGCGCAGGACGAGGCGATCTATCAGTGTATAGCAGAGAACAGTGCAGGAACTAACCAGGCCAGCGCCAGACTCGCTGTCTCTCGCTCTGCTGATCTCCCAGAAGCCCCGCAGGACCTCACGGCCACACCGCTGTCCACCACCTCACTACTGATCCGCTGGAACCGACCTGAACCTCACGTCAGCGACAGGATCATCGGATACGTGCTGCACATCCGCAAGCTGGGCGGTGAGACAGACAGACAGACAGACGGTTCAGATAGTTTTCTGCTGTGAGGTTTGAAGGAAAGTGTTGATGATGTTTGTGTTCTTCAGATCCAGACAGCGGTGAACTTCAGGAGGCCGTAACTAAAGACACATTTCAACATGAGTTTAATAACCTGGAGACCGCCACCACATTCTCCATCTATGTGAAGGCATATTCACCTCAGGGAGCCAGTCAGCAGTCTCCCATCATCATCACCACAACACTGGGTGGAGGTACCAAATAAAACCTGTGTTTCCCCTTCATCACGCATGATCAACACATGTTTACAGTACAAACATGCCCATTTAAAATACACTTTTCATAGGGAGGCTTTTCACTCGTTTTCAAATGTCTGAAGTTCAAACAAACACTTCTGGAATTGATATGAAAGTGTCTTTGTTCACTCCCACAGTTCCCAGTATGCCCAGTTTCTTCACGAAGGTTCTGAACAGCACAGCCATGCAGGTGTTCTGGGATCTGCCCAGTAAAGCCGGTCGAGTGGAGGGATATAAACTCTCTCACCGCATGATAACACAACAAGAGACCACAACTGAAGAGCGTTTCCCCAGCCACATCAACACACACACCATCTCTAACCTCGGTTAGTCAAGACACACACACGCACATCAACACACACGCACACACACACACACACACACACACACACACACAC
>NC_079897.1:266731-275782 GCF_024868665.1 Triplophysa rosa
CACACACACACACACACACATCAACACACACACACACACACACACACACACACACATCAACACACACACACATATCAACACACACACACACACACACACACACATCAACACACACACACACACTCACACACACACATCAACACACACACACACACACACGCAGGCAGACAGACAGACGGACAGACAGACAGGTGAGTGTGTTTTGTTGTGACAGAGCCTGCAGCCGTGTATGAGATCCAGCTCACAGCCTTTAATGGAAATGGTGACAGCATCAGCAACAAACGGCTCGTCTCATTGGCTGAGACTGAAAAGAGCAGGAAAGATACAGCAGGTGATTGAACAGTGAACACAACACAAAACACATGACTAGAGAATACACAATACACAAGAGCTTGCAGTAATACACCTGACGGTGTATCACCTGTCTCTAACACAACTGTGTGTGTGTGTGTGTGTCAGGTGAGAGTTTGTGTGACTGTCGTCAGGACTCGGACTCTCCCGTCACGGGGATCGTGGTTGGCATTCACATCGGTGTGGCCTGTATTATATTCTGTGCTCTCTTCCTCATGTTTGGATATCGTCACAGGTACGTCTGTCCCGCTCACTCGACTCTTTCTTCACACGGGATGAGTTCTGATGTTTGTGTGTTTGTGTGTAGTTTCTTCCGTCATAAGGGTTCTCTGGGCAGCTGGAGTCTCTCTGGAGGACAAACAGATTCACACAGACGCTCCACAACTAAAGAGACCACCGTCTGTACTACTGACGCTATTGAACTGATGACACAGGTAAAACACACGCACACACACACACACACACACACAGATGTTGTGTTGTTGTACTGTATGTTCATACATGCTGTGTTGATCTCTCTCAGGGCGTGTCAGCGGGACATCAGGCGGGTGACAGTCAGTGTCGGGTCATGATTGAACCTCACTGCCCAGCGGGCACCAGCACGGGCGTGAGCAATGGAACAGGGTGAAGAGACCCCCCATCACCCCCCCCCACCCCCCCCCGAGCTGCAGTCCACACACACACACACACACACACACACACACACAGTGATGCTGCTGGAGATTCAGGACGCAGTCACAACATTTGTGTCATAATAAGTCATAAGACTGACAGCTAAAGAAAAACTAAAAAAGACGAATGAACCCTCTCCCACCAATCCAGACTTCATACTTTCATCCAGAGATCGACTCGATGACAGACACCGTGCACTCGTGCAAAAGGTTTTTTATTAGAATATTTATAGATCGGCAAAGTTCAGCATTCTGATCACAACAGACATGAGCTCGTCTTTGATGCCAAAAATACTGTCTAGTTAGGCTTTGAGAGAGAGAGCGAGAGAGCTACTGTCTGCTAGAAAGCCATTAGAGATGTTCCTCAACACATTTTGTGGATGTGTGTTTGTGCAGCCTCAGACCCCGCCCCTTTCCTTAAACCCCTCCCCCTTCACCAAAAACATCCAAAGACCCTTGACTGTCCCGTCCTGCTGCTGATGAAGCCTCTACCTCAAACCGAATACACAGCGACGGCCGGAGCCTGAAACATGCAGCCGTGTCTGTGTGGACTGTTGAAGAATCTTTTCCTCTGGTTTTCCGTCTGTGAAAAGAGGGACATCCAAAGAACTTCTCTTTCCACTCCACAATGATTTCTTTCTTTCATGTGCGCTGACCATAAACCAAAGCTCAACTCTCACCGCTCTCTACAACACCACCTAGAAAACTAACAATGCCTAAATGTCAGAGATATTTTCATATGATATTATACCAAATAGCGGTTCGTTTTAGTATTGATAAAACCAAATACCTCGTAAGTGTTTCACATGAACACACCTGATGCCAGTTTTCATATTGTGTTTGGATTTGTGTGTGTTTTATGGATCAACACACAAGATCGACTCGTCTTACCAAAATAATGTTCTAGGATTCACATAAAAGTCTTTAAAGGTTTAGGACTCTGATTCTTGTTGAACAAAGAGATGACACAAAACAACAAGAGTAGAAAACCGAGGCCAAGCGTGGAAAGACGTCTGTTCTCTTGGAGAACTTTTCCTTCATGAAGTTTCCCACTGATGAAAGTTTTGCCAAAACAGAGTTTTATGATGTTATTCGTATTGTCACTGTTGTTTTTTAATACAGCTTTTAATTCCTTAAATATTATTTTTCAGTCTTTCTGTAGAATTAAAAAGAATGTTAGAAGTGTGAGAATTGAAAAGCAAATAGAATGTTGAACAAGCGTTTCCAAAAGTGTTCGTTGATGACGTCAAGGCCTAACTTTAAACTCAACATTAAAATACCTCGACTCGGTTTGCTGCTTTACCTGATGAAATCTGAATTATATCTTTTTTTACGCAGTATTTTTGCCTTGTTTTACAATACAAGTACCTAAACGTTCTTAAATCAAAATACATTTCTTTTTCTTATCCCATTGGCAGATATTTTTCTTAACGTCTTCTGTCACTTTGCTTGTCAAGTGGCTGTATCTTGATTTAAGAATGCTTTGATATTGGAAATGTCTCAACATGTCTATTGTTTAGAAGAGATTGTCTTTAGTCAAATAGATTGAATAGCTGATTGAAATGCTTGTACCAATGAGAAAAGTGATGCTTTAACTTTTGGATTTTTCTTTTCTCTTAAAGTGTCAGAACCAAACGCTGGTGTAGCTTTAACCTGCTGTTATTCTGCTACATTCAGCTGCTCAGAATCTCACATCATCATCATCACTTTACATTACAGATGGATTTCTGTTCTGATGTGAAACCAGACTTTTATTCTCCTGATGAGATGTGTTAGTCAGATTCTCGGCTGTGATTTTCTTCTCTGTTTGAAACATATGTGCCAAATAAAACAGCGTTAAGTAGAAACACCACAGGATTCTTTCTTTATTATTCTACAGGAATGTAATGAATCGGAACACACTGCATCCCATGATGCAAAGCGTCTGAAGGTCGGTATTCAGTTTGAGATGATCTGTTTCTTCAGTATGTGCAGGTTGGTGTGAACGTCACAGCTGTTGTTCCTGAACATGAACACATCGAGTGAGTCTTAATGAGAGAAACTGTGAAAAATGTGCCGATCGGCTTCGTTCCACCATATACTGCATACTACAAAATACCGTAGTATACTTTATAGCAGTGATATTGAGAACCACTGCGTCCATGCGTCTTACTGCAGTTTACTATAGTAACTACTAACGTATACTACTGTATTTCCTCGCGTGGGCTGTGTTGAACATGAGTGTGTACACTGAAACCATGAAATCATTGAATAAACGTGTCGAGTTCAGATCAGGTCCGGGTGACTTTGTTCGGTCTCAGAAATGAAACGTGATCTCTTCTTCAATGCAAACGCATCACACAGCGGCTCAAATTCAACCGGATGTTCAATACAGAAGCTGCAGGTGCTGATGGGATGAATGACACACACATGCAGGTTCTGTTTCGAAGCTTCGGTTAGCAAAACAAAGTCTCAATCCCGCCCAAATAAACAATCGTTAAATGTTACTTGTGTTATGTTCTAATGTGCAGCGGCCTGCCAGCGTTGCTATGGAAACGTGCAAACCCTCATCCCGTGACCCGGTCGCTGAGACAGACGTCATGTTTCATTCAGCAGCTCACGTGCAGGTGTCGCTGTGTGTTTAGTGTCGTCAGCACTGATACGGTCTCATCAATATGACTTCATTCAGATGCCCAGTGGACGAAATGGAAAACACACCTGTCGTTCAAGTGGTGTCTGCACATATTTATACTAGGTTTATTTTGATGAATACGTCAGACCTGAAGTGTGAGTTTGTCCTTCTGATGTTTCGGTCTGATGCCGATGTTCTTCACAGAAATCCCAGAATATCCGAACTGCAGCAGGCAGCCGAACACGATGTGTTAAACGGAGAACAGATCCGACACACGGCTGTTTTAATAACAGAAGCACGCTGGGAAATCTGCAGAGTTATTCTAAAGCTGCAGAGGATTGTGGGTAAATCTGCTCTGAGCTTCTTATAAAAGTGAATTCTTTCTGAATGCGTGTGAACCTGCGGCGCTGCTGGATCTCTCTGAGGTCTTGTGTGGTTTGACTCTCCATCTTTAAGGCATAATTACATCAAACATCCCCTAAAAGTCCACATGATATTGACTTTATTTACTGTCGCGTCGCATTGATCCAAAAAATGAAGAGACCATTTCAGTTTTTCTGAATTTACTATTTCTAGGTGTGCGTTTAGGTAAATTGATCGTTCTTGTTTCATTCTGTGAACTACTAACAATATTTCTATTCGCATATATTTTCAGAAAATGAAAACTGGAGAAACAGGTGAAAATAACAGTAATGGTGATGTGTGTTTTTTCAGACCTCAAATACCGCAAAGAAAACAAGTGCCGACTCACTTTCACTTAAGTCGTATGCGTTTAGGAAAAGTTTTTTATGCGCTAATCTGGATTTTCATGACACTTTTCACGTGTCTGGAGTCTTTCCCATGGCTGTTGGATGACTTTACGTCACTCCTGAGGTTTGACTTCGTTGAAATTCAACAGACACTGGACTGGAATGACCACAACACATCTGGAAATGCTGATTACATGAAGATTTGGAATGCTCTCTTCATGTTTTCTGCGGCTGTACAGTATTGGTCTTTCTATGAGGAAGATCTTAACAGACAGGTTCTTGTAGAACCTAATAAATATCATGTAAAAATGGTCTTTCTTAATTCTCTCAAATTGCTGGTGTTTCCCATCACACGTCCAGTACTGTCACATGATTACAGCAGTCGGGTCTCTTGTCTCACGGTGCCGGCGGGTCAGATCTGTGTTCACTGCCCTGCTGTGCTGGGAGCGGGTCCAGAGCGAGAGGAGATCCAGCGGCGGAGCGGCAGCGGCAGCAGCGGGCGAGGTCTGCGCGGAAGGAAGGCGTGTAAAGACCATAGATGACGGGATCACAGCAGGTGTTCAGGTTACCGAAGACGAAGAGCAGGTGATGGACGTACTCGGGCGTGACATTCAACATCTCCGGCTGGAACCAGTACCAGATGCCCAGCAGGTAATACGGCGTCCAGCACACCACGAACGACAGGACGATGATGATGGTCATCTTCAGCGTCTTCATCCGAGCCTTCGGGATCATGTCGGTGCCACTGCGTCTGAGAGAGGACTCTGTGGGGATGAAGACGTCGTCAGTACATCAGCGGGCGAACACACATGTGAGCACGGGCTTTACCTTTGGTGTTGTGCAGCTGCCTGTTGATCTCGATGAGGATGCAGGTGTAGCAGCAGCTCATGACCAGCAGCGGAATCACATACAGAGTCACAAAGTGAAACATGTTGTATGCCGTCTCGTGCCAGCGCTCGTGAAAACTGCCGTGTGTGACGCACTGAGTGAAGTCCTCGTGCTGGGCTTTGACCGTTCTGAAGATGAACAGCTGCGAGAGGAAAGAAGAAAGTGATCCAAGCTGAGTTACACGTGTGTCATCTAATGCCATTTCATTCTAGTCTACCATGACAGACGGACGCGTGACCTGCGGTGAAGCGATCAGAGCGCTGAGGATCCAGGCCAGCTGTAACATCTTGCGGTTTCTGTGATGGGCATTAAGCGAGTCGAGCGGTCGCAGGATGGCGTGATGGCGGTCGAGACTAATGACCACCAGTATGAAGGCGGAGGTTTGCATGGCGAACAGTTTGAGGAAGCACAGCAGCTTACAGAGTCCGCCACCGCCGTACCACTGAACCGTCACGTTCCACGCCACGTCCAGCGGCATCACGATAAACGTCATCATCAGATCCGCACACGCCAGACTCATGATGAGGGGACGCAGGTGAGACGCCAGCCGCCGGCCACGCCCGCGTGACACGCTGACCAGCAGCGCCAGGTTACTGACGGCAGCGAAGAGGAAGAGGAGCGTGGTGGCGGCCACACGAGCCTGAGCCGCCCGAGTGAAGCTGGGAGCCGTCCATTCCACCGCTGGAGGCAGGCGAGACGTGTTGGAGACATGAAGAGACGTGTTGACTGACATCACACAAACACCTCTCCGCCTGCACATGCAATGACAACACAGCACGAGTCATGCGTGAATGTTCAAATAAATGATTTTGGACACAAACAGCATCTGGAGATCAGAATATCACAGAGATTAGCAACCCTCACAAAAATATGTCTACTTCAAGATCATTTTGTTAAGTAAGCAACATTCATATTTTTGCGGTAAGAACGCTAATATCGGTGCACTAGTGGGATATTTCAATATTACTTAGGAGTAAATTGGTCCACTTTTTATTTTTGATGAAAGTGTCTTTAAGCGTAACAGTAGTAAAGTTTGAGAACTACTTATTCATACCACATCCACACTACAAGTGCACTTCATAAGTATACTGGTAGCAGTGTTGGGTAAGTTACTCTGAAAAAGTAATTATTACTAGTTACTAATTACACATTCGATAATTTAATTAGATTACTGTACAAGTTACTCTCTTCAAAAAGTATTTAGTTACTTATTACTAATGACTTTCTATATCCTACATCAACCTTGATGAGTTAAGTGATTCAAGGATAGACATGAAACGGCTCTTTAATTCATTCAAATAAATAATATAAAACTACATAAAGTAGTATTATTAATTACAAATGTGAGAATTATACAGTAAAGCACAGATTTTAAAGTTAAACTTTGAATTTTGATGTAAATTCCTCTTCTGCACACACATATATTACACACAGTATTTAGTTTAATTACATCAGAAGTAACTGTAATTAAATAACAGACAAAATAAGAGTGATCCCTTACTTTACTTTTCAAGGGAAAAGTAATTAAATTACAGTAACTAATTACTTAGTAACTAGTTACACCCAACACTGACTGGTAGTGTACTAGCTCAATACTTGCTGCTGTAGCACATATTCAGTTGATGAAAGTATACAAACATCATACAGTGAAAAGAGTGACAGCTCTTACCGACTGGAATATTTTACCTGAAGAAATCAGGGTTTGATTTGTTTACATTAAAATTGAAATCTTATTTCAACTGAACACAATTTTGTGACCATTGATTTGATGTATACTGTTCTCTCTCGCTCTGACGGGATGTGTATAAGTAACTATATTATATTGCTCTAGTGTTTTGTATATGTATATGTGTGTTTTAAATGTATGTTTAGCTGCGGGTGGAAATGAGCCTGTTGGCTGAATTCGGTACAATGCATGATATGGGAACATTAATGTTTTGTACATGGTCCCTTTCAAAACAACTTAAATAACAATACTTAAACATAACTATTTCTATGTGATTTACATGATATATATAAACTTCAACATGTATAAGACGTATTTAATAGACTACTCGATCGAAATAGTACACAAGTGTTTTAGACGGAACCTTTCCAGAATAAACCTCAAACAGATCAAATCAGTGTCACAGATGGGGATTCAAACAGAAGCTCTTGTGTTTCTTTGTGCTCTGATTTAATTCTGTAGCATTTCATCTACAGAGAACTGCGCTTAAACCCATAATCTGCTCCTGAAGTTCTTACTCAGACGCACAACACAGCAGTGCTCCGGGACTTTCACTTCATTCAGTGTTGTGATAGCAAACCAAACACAAAAGAACACGTGTCCTTACTGAGTTCATGTACACGTGTACAGATTAATGTTACGAGAATGAAGTTCAGCAGATATACACCTTTAAAATGTAATGGCACTAATATCACCTGATTAAGGTGAAACCACGATAAAGCCCTTGAGCACCATGAACTTTTTGTTTTTTAATGCAAACTTATAGCTGTAGTGACAGTGATATAGTGTAGATAAGTTCTACTAGGTCACAGGAGATGTGAACTTCTCTGTTAAGCCCTGAAATTAAACTGCATGTGTTAATGTTGGCGCACATCTGCAGGACATTCAGAAGTTGAACTGATCACATCTGTGTTCTCCTCATCACAGAAGGATTTAAAGAGACCCTTTAGGGAAAAAAGAGAATTCTGTCATCATTTATTCATTCTCACATCATGTCAAACCTGTATGAGTTTCTTTCTTCAGAACACAGAAGAAGATATTTTGAAGAATGCTGATAATCAAACAACACTGAACTCCATTGACTTACATTGTAGGAACACAAAACCCCTGAGGCATTTCTCAAAATATCTTGTGTTGTATTCCACTGAAGAAAGACATATTTACAAACACATGCCAGAGAACACACCATGACAGACAGAAATCTCTTTAAATTTACTAGTCTCAATAATTGACTGTAGGCTAATTCATTACTGTAGCAATAATTTACATGTTTCACGACTGAATAACAAAAAAAAGAAACATTTTATAGAAGCCTTTATATTCCCGCAGTTTGATTTAGAAAATAAAAAAACATTCTTTCAATGAGTAAAGCAGAATTATATCACTCACCCTAAATGTCTTTTTTCAGTATAAATAATTAATTATATAATTATAATCTACAATATATAATGTAGATGTAAATATAAGATACCTCGAAAACAAACCCAGAAGCGCGTTCACGGGCACATCAAGGGTGATGCGCGCGATCGTGTTTCAGATACTCGTAAACAGAAGCTGAGTGGATAACTCTAGTGAAACGTTCAGAGCGAGATATCACTTCAAAAATTGATAGTCTTAGTATGTTTGGGTCATGTTTATAGATGCTGATGTCCATCCGTGCATAAAGAGAGAAAAACAATACTTACTTCAGTGTGCTTTAACGAAGTATGACGTCAAAACCTCCGTATAACATCCACAACACAGCGTTTCCATCTGTGCACAGGGAATCGTTTGAGGTACAGTGCAGTAAATCCCTGTGTAATCCAGACAGACTCGCTTTAGAACTTCCATTTCGACGTTTATATTCCTGCACACGTGACCGCACGTGACACCTGAGCATCCACATGTGTCTCATCCCGTTGTGATACACTGATGAAGCTCACTGTACTACACAACAAGTGCTGAAGACGAAGAATCCTGCTGAATGACCGCACCGCAGTGCTCGATAAACCGTGTTAATATCACAGTGAGAGAGAGAGAGAGAGAGAGAGAGAGAGAGAGAGAGAGAGAGAGAGA
>NC_079897.1:276349-277562 GCF_024868665.1 Triplophysa rosa
GAGAGAGAGAGAGAGAGAGAGAGAGAGAGAGAGAGGCTTAAACTCACCAACTGCAGTTAGTGTTACTATTACTACAAAAACACACTGTGGTAACATGAAATTAGCCACTAATTACACACAAAAATATATAGACAACGTTAAAAACAAGGTGTATATAAATATATTATGCTATTCATATAAAGTGTGTGTGTTCGTTGTATCTGAGCAAAAAAGAGAATGTTCCACCCACAAGGCATCAGAAAAGACATTTTGGATCAGACAGATGCCACGCCGTAACCCATCATCATCAGTGGACTGATCATCATTTATCAGACCTTTGATCCGAGCTTCAGGTTTGTGTGATGTTGTGTTTATAGATCACTATAAGTCACATCTTTAATGTTCGTGTTTGTAGTGTGAATGACAGCTGTACTTCCCCCGTCACGAAGAGACGTCATGTGTCGTGTTTGACTTTATGTGTCGCTGCCCTTGTGAAAAATAACCATGGATCAACAAACAAAAAAAACATGGATTTACTACAGCTAAAACAAAAAAAACAAGGTCACTGAAGTAGAACTATGCTTTTGCCAATAGTACTCATCAATGCATCAAAAACCCATGGCTACTACACTTTTACCACACAAAAAACCCACGGTTAATGTTGTAATTGTGCGCACACCGATCGTGGTATGACATCACCGTATTGAACAATCGAATGGCTCTCACGATGCTTTGACGTCATGCGCTGATGTGTCGCGTCGCGTGGCAATCACATGACTGTGCAGAATCTGGAGTTGAGCGTTCTCTTGAGGGGCGTGGCCTCATCGCCGTCAGGCTGATTAGAAGGCGGAGTCACGTCACTCCTGACGGAAGGTTGGCCCCTGAAACATTTACAGAAGATAATAATCCATTAGTTCTACTACAAAAACGACGGCTGATCAAATCTGTTTATAACTCACATGTGACACAGATCGATTTTTAATAAGGAAACGACAAAAATAAGATCGTTTTGATTTCATGTTTATCGTCATAATCGCACACACCAGGTTTATATTTGACATAGTTTATAGATTTATTGATCAGTTTCACTATATGATGAATTGAATTACACAGACAGATTCATACCCGTTCATCTGCTCTGACGTCAACATTGTAGCTTCAGAAGATGATTCAACTATAAAAACAAGAACAACAGTGTAATGTGACAGTTGTGTGTGTGTGTGTGTGTGTGTGT
>NC_079897.1:278082-287725 GCF_024868665.1 Triplophysa rosa
GTGTGCGTGTGCGTGTGTGTGTGTGACTCACTGTGAGCTGAGGATTGCACAGAGACGATGTGCTGCTGGATGTCAGGTTTATCATACATGTTGTTCAGATTCCTGATAACAACACCACACTAATGTCACTCTTACAGCTACATACTGTGTGTCAAATGTTTGATTTGTTCTTTGCTGTTTTTTTCCACACAATGAAGATAAATTGTGTGTGTTTGTACCTGTTGGCCTCTGGCAGTGCAGTGAGGTCATCTGTTTCTGCTGTGTGTTCTTCACTCAGGTGGGATTCTGATGACGTCATCACTTCACTGGTGGGTTTCCTGTCTCCAGACGCCTCTGCTGACAGACAGACAGGCAGTTTCAGGGCAAACGTGTGTGTGTGTTGATTGTTCTGTATGGGTCAGAATGGTCACAGGTGAGTGTAACTGTCTAACTGTGTGAGTTTCCTCCATGTGTGCGTTTCTCCAGTGTCTCTCTCCTGTCATGCTTCATGTCAGACCTCACCGCTGTGCTCCTGCACAAACATCACACATGATCACAGCTCACAGATGGGTGGTGATGTGAACAGCAGTACAGTATGATATGGATCAACAGGGGGCCTCAGGATGACTAATAACTTAAAATTAGACAAAATGAGCATTGAAATACATTCTAAAACAACTAAAAACCAAGATATTTCTTATTATTTGTCCATTTTTTATATTGAATCAACAATTTTCCAATTAATATCAAGCTCTGAAATATTTAATTGGGTAGAAATTTGGCGATTTTGTGAGCGTAAGGGGGGCCTTTGAATATTGGTGATACAGCGAGGGGCCTGATGTAGATGAATGTGGATCCTACGTTACCGTGGCTGCTGTCTGTTAGGGTGTCGCTCTCGTTGTATTGGGGGTCTCGTCTGAGGGAAACATCCAATTTAAGAACATCATCAGTGATCCATTTCAGACCTTGTATTTAGCATTTAACCTGACAGACAGACAGATGACCTGCTGCAGTAGAAGTTTCTGCTGTAAACCTTCACTCAGTTTACTGACCAGCCGTTCCTGGACAGAACTGGACACCTCCTGTAGATCAAACACACCGCGTTGACAACACAACACTGACAAACACTGTGTTATCGACACTGACAGACTCACACCTGACACTGGCACAACAGTCGTAAAGCGTGTTTATAATAGTGAGTGGCTTTCTCTGGGTCTCTCATCTGTAGTTTGATCCCACCGAGACCCTCACAGGCCTGCCACTGACCAGCCGGGTCATCTACACACACACACAGAGAGAGAGAGAGAGAGACGGTGAGGGTCAGAGAGACAGACGGTATCAGTGTGTGTGTGTGTGTTCATCTCTTTCACACCTGCGTCTCTGAAGGCCTGTTGAGCGTGTAGAAAACTCTCCCACGCCTCCTCCAGTTCGCCCAGTTCAACAAGAGCAAAACCCAGATTACTGAAACACCGCCCCTGTGCTCCACGACTGCCCAGAGAGCCTGCGCCACAGCACAGCACGTCCTTACATGTGGTCTTCTCTACATGAGAGTTTAACAGAGCTAGTGTCTCACCGTGTAACGCCGCTGCTTCTCTGTGGTATCTCAGAGCCTCCTCAAACTGACCCAAAGTGTTGTGAACGGCCCCCAGATTCTGCAGAACTACAGCCAGTCTGTGTGGTTTGGAAGCGACCAGAGGAAGAGCCTGTTCATAACATTCAGCTGCTTCAGAAAACAACCTGAGCCGAGTAAAACTCAAACCCACGTCATTCAACAGCTTCCCTGAAACACACGTGACAAACATCCACCTGTCAATACAATCCTGACCACAATGAGATCTTCAAAAATATCCACTTTTGACTGCAGACGAGACAAATCTGAGCTCAGTTTGACACACTGTTGACATCTCTTCTCAAACTGTGTCTATACTTTTCTATTTTCTCAGGAGAAGCATCTGAGACGCTGCTGATAGTATAGTTGATTAATGCAGTGAAGCGTCACTAAGCTCCGCCTCCTCACGGTGAGTTGTGGGTAATATCAGCCGTTAGAGTGTGCATCGTTCTGCACTTCCAATTTCTACCGGAAGTGGGAGACCATCCGGGGGTCTTGAACACTATTTTCAACATACTACGATTTGGTGACATACTGTACTTTCGAATATTATTAGGACGGATAGTATGCTGATTGGAACGCAGGGTTAAGTCCCTGTGAACCGGAAGTTGCGGTCGTGTTTACTTCCGTATTCTGACGCATTTCCAAGTGAAACGGAATTGCGAATGAGAAAAAACTGCGGCCTTTCACTGCGATTTGATTGGATGTCTAAATACAGCCGTTGCATTTTGAAATAGAACTGGGAGGAAAAAATTGAAGGGGAGGAGTTAACAGATGCCCCGCCCGAGCCGTCTAACATACGTCAATTAGAATGGATAGTCACTACAGGTCAGATTTTGACTGAAGATCATGTGGGCACATGAATTTGAGAATGAAGAGAATGACCCACATTGGTAAAAAATCTACAATAAACGCTGCAATATCTCATGAAAAAAAAGGAATTCTCATTTTTTATTTCACTGGGACTTTAAGCAAACGTTTTCATAATCTATAATAATGATAATGGTGAACACATTACCCAGCGTCTCCTGATCCGTGATGTTGGTGCTCATCTCCAGACTGTCCGTCAACACGGCGACGATGTCATCAGCAGCGCAGCGGCCGCTCTGCAGCATGTGTTTCCCAGCATCCTTCAGGGCCAGCGCAGCTGCCGATGTGCTTCCCACTAGTTTGTAACTCTCAGCGGCCCGTTTGAAAGCGTCTGCCGCCTCGTTCCACTCCTGCAACAGCGCAGACCATGGCACACGTCAGCAGATGAAGATTTTTGTGTGACCTGTCCCTTTGAGAGAGCTGCTGACCTGTCTCTTCAGGTGGCATCGAGCGAGTCTAACGCAGGTGTCTCCCTCTGCATACGCGTCTCCCTGCGAGCGGTACAGCTGTGCGGCCTGGAGATAGTGCCGGACGGCCCGGGTGTGATCCCCCAGCGCTTCGTGAGCCGTCGCCAGATTATGCTGAAGGTCTGCTATCCGCTCGCCTCTCTCACCTGACTGAGAGCCAGACAGGAGATCCAGACCCTTCTGAGGTCGACCTGCCTCAACATACGCTGCACCCAGATTAAACGCACACGTCCTCTGAAGTCGGCTCTCTCGCAGCTGAAACCAAAAGAAATCAAACACTAACAACGTTCCCAACACACTGTTCCCATAAGACAAGGAAAGAACATTTGGGAAGTTTTGAGTTTTTTCAGGGTACCTTTGTGGCAGCTTTTAATGCGTTCTTGAAGCACTGCAGAGCTGCAGTTTTGTCTCCAGTTTGCAGCGCTGCGTGTCCGTCTTCAGTGAGTCTCTGAATCTCCACCTGTGTGTCTGTTTCATCTGTCCTGCTCTTACCTGCTTTCTTCTTCTTCTTCTGCTTCTCACGAGCATCTCTGACCGGAGACCCATCAGAGGCCATGAACTTACATCAGCTTACATGAGAGGACACGCATGATGCTTAGCCTGGACACAGACAGACATCAATTGTTAATCTTTGATTATTTTTAAGAGACTACTGATATTTTCCAGCGTGTTGTATAATATTAAATCAATCCTGTCATGTGTGTATACTCTTTAGTGACCGCTGGGGCAAACTTTACCATCTTAATCGTTGGGTGTCCCTCAGCCACTCAAAAGAGTTTGTCCGTACAAAAGACTGTTCAACTAATTCTATTGACTTCACCGTTAAAAGTCAAACTGAAGGATTGGGAAAATAAATACAAATGCATCGATTTAGAACTGAATAAGTAGCAGCAGGAGGATCTTGTTAATGGCAGATGATTCGCACTAATGAATCATTCATTACTCGTCTCGTCTAATGTGTCACACAGTTACCATCATTCGTTACACACGCAAACACACAACATGATACTGTACGAAAAACTAACACTATATACCAGACTAATTTACAGTAAATACACTTTTGACAGGTGACTTACAGTAAGAGAGAGAAGTCATGATCGCGTCAAACTCTTCATATTTACTCCCCAAAATCATGTCGTGAAGCACACAGCTCTCTCTCTCTCTCTCTCTCTCTCTGCCTCTGCACACCTGAGCAGGTGCTTTTCGCACTGTTTGCATTCGTCTCCATGGAAACGACACCACAGACAAAACTGTTTCCTCCTGCAGAGGGCGCGCGGCACCTCACATTTGTGCATTATCCCAAACTTTTTAAACTCACACATGTATACATAACCAGGGAAAACATTCATATCTCATGTGATAGAAAACCGATGACATATAAATAATGTAAAATGCATAATGAATAAAATCATAGTTTTGTGTGTACATGACAAAATTACATCTATAAACTCTCACAAAGTATCAAAATCTGGTATTTAACCTTTGTGTAAAAGTCTCACATTAAACAATGTGTTTAATCAACATCGTTTTATCCTGGTTTACAGGATAACTACTAACTTACGCCACGACTACAGTGCCCATAATACGCAGCAAAAGAACTTCCGGCCGTCATCCAATGGGAGGAGTCGGTGTGTAGCCAATGAGAGGCAGGCGGGATATTCAAACCTCAGAGCGAGTGACAGACATACAGACTGTCGGGTGTTTTCTAACGATACTTTATATTTAATAAGTCATAAGAGCAACGTTAGCAGATATCGATACAAATATTTTAAATATTTATTTACGGAAGATACGGAACAATAACGTCAGAAATTTGCGGTTTCATATAGACGTTTGAGAAGATAAAAACGGCGTCGTTTGTCAGAGAGCAGCGCGTGTATTGGTATTGATGTGAATAGATTTTTTGACAGGACAGAAATGGAGGAAAGTGTTCCGGTCCGGTCTGCCTGTAAGTACTGCAAGACACACACGAGAAACCCTTTTAAACTAAAGATTGTTTTAAGTGTAAGTTCTTCCATCAGTCCAGGCTGTGGAGGCATTGGTATCACTGTATTGTTACATTGACTTCTTATGTGGTTGCTCCTGTACAGTTTTTATGTGCTTTATGTCATTTGTTTGTTTGTAATTCTTTTAAATTGGTGATGATGTTGTCTATGTCTATGTGTGTTAGTACGTGTGCATATTGTGTGTGTGGAGTGTTTTGTATGTGGGTGTGTTTGTCTTCTGTGTTTTCAACTTTTTCTTGTGTTTACAGGTACAACTTTAATTGTTTTGCTTATAGTCAATATGTCTCATGTACAGCTGCTTTGTAACAATGAAAATTGTAAAAGTGCTATATAAATAAAGTTGAGTTGAGAGAGTTGAGTTGAGTTGATGTTTCAGATGAGCGTCTGACGGCAGAGGAGATGGATGAGAAGAGAATTCAGAATGTAGCTTATCAATACCTGTGTCGACTGGAGGAAGCCAAGAGGTCACGCGCACACACACACACACACACACACACACACAATGAAAACTTAATTAATTAAACAATACAACGAGCAAAGGTAGTGTGAATAAGCTGTTGTACATGTGATCTGACTCGGTGTGTGTGTGTTGATATGTTGTGAATGTTTGTTAACAGTGAATCTGTTGTTGTTGATGTTTTCAATGCTGTCAGGTGGATGGAGGCGTGTCTGCATGAGGAGTTACCCACTCCCACAGAACTGGAGGAGGCCTTGAGGAACGGTGTCTATCTGGCTAAACTGGGCCACTGCTTCGCTCCTGATGTTGTTCCACTCAAGAAGATCTATGACATGGACCAGGAGCGATACAAGGTGAATGATGTGTACACACTGCTGTACACTGACCCTGAAATATCTTATCGTTCAGGTCTGTAGACCACACCTGTGGTGTACGTATTTCCACAGACAATAATTCATTACTGCGGACACACACACGTGCTTTGAGTTGAATAGACGTTCTGTGAAAGATGCAATCTATAAGATGTTCAAAAAACCCAGAATATTTCTTAATGAGTCAATATCTCTTATCGTTTCTCTCTCATCTCTGCTGGTGCCGGTGATGTTCAGTACAGTTTTAGTTTTTTGTAAATCTTTCTCCTGGTGTTTCTTGCACAGGCCATTGGGCTGCAGTTCCGTCACACTGATAACATCAATCACTGGAGAAACGCCATGCTGGAGGTCGGCCTGCCAACGGTACCAGACACCTCTCATTCACCTTCTGCTTTGGCAAATGTTTCCACTGCTGTCCGTCCTTCTGTCACAAATATGCTGAAATATTCCCGTTTCATTCTACAGATCTTTCATCCAGAGACGACGGATGTTTATGATAAGAAGAACATGCCCAGAGCAGTTTACTGCATTCATGGCTTGAGGTCTGATTCGTTTCACTCTGGAAATCCAAAGTTTTATATTGTATTGTGTATTGTGGTTTAAGTCAAATGTTCTTGTTTTGAGAAATCGCGGGTGTTTGGCGCTGCACCGCAGTATAATTCACAAACCAGCTTTTGTTTGGTCTTTTTTATTCGGTTTTAATCTTTCTCAGTAGCACTCGATCATTTTATTGTTGTTAGATATTCTGCTGTTAATCATTATTGGCACTATTTCTTGATTTAGTCTGTATTTGTTTCGTTTGGGACTGGCTCCTCAAATCCACGATCTGTGTGGGAAGGTGAAGTTCACAGGTAACTGTCCGTCAGTTTCTGCCAGCACTATAATGTTTATAAAGCACCCGTGAACAGGGACATTTCATGTTTTATTCTGCAGAAGAGGAGATTAATAACATGAAACTGGAGCTGGATAAATATGGCATTCAGATGCCAGCGTTCAGTAAGATTGGAGGAATTCTGGCCAACGAGCTGTCTGTGGATGAGGCGGCGGGTGGGTGGACGCAGTTCAGAGTCAAATGAATGTTTAAGATCACAGCAGCATCTGTGGCATACGGATGTTTTGTCTCTTCTGTCTGCAGTGCATGCGGCTGTGATCGCCATCAATGAAGCTGTGGATCGTGGCTGTGTGGAGGTCACAGGTCAGGCCCTGAGGAACCCCAATGCCATGCTGAACGGCCTACAGGACGAGCTGGTGCCGGTTTATCAGGAGATGCTACGACAGGCACGGGCACAGAAAGCGGCGCAAGCGTGCATCATCGTAAGGACATCAGATGAGAAGAAACTAATGCATGATGACCTTCTGTTCAGTGACTCTGTGTCATCTGTGTGTGTGTTCAGGGAAACGGATCGGTTGAAAAAGACATTTATGAGGAATATCTGACGCAGAGAGAGATACAAGATTCTGTCAACAGAGTCAACAGTGAGTATGAGTAGAGCGAAAAATCTCATGTATCAGTCATACCAATTGTCCAAAAAAAAAGATTTGACACTTTCCTCCAAATTCTAATCATTGCAATATCACAAGAGTCTTATTGGGTTCAAAGATACCGCAGATGTCCTTTGTTTTTTTTATTTCAAATTAAGTGATGTATTGTGTGTGTGTGTGTGTGTGTGTTGCAGTGCGGGCAGCAGTGGAGCATGTAGATGAAGCATTAGACTCTGGAGATCCGCTGGTTCTTCTCTCTACTCTGCAGAACTCAAGCCTGGTGCTCAGAGGTCTGATCCGAGATCACGCAGGCTGGTACCTGGAGCAGCTGAACGCTGACAGAGAACAGAAAGCCCTGGTGAGCTATATGGGCAATTCCATGAAAAGTTTTTGCCAACGGTTTTGTGCTAACAGCACAGATATCAACATTTGGTGGTTTAAATACCTATGTGAGGTCTCTCTTCAAGTTTTTAAAGCATTTGTTTTATTTTTAGTGCATGGTTTTCATAGTCGGGTAGTGGCCATTTTCAGGATTGTCACATCCATAACGGTACATATTTCTCATAAATGGGCACATGAGAATTAAAATATATAGCCCACATTACACACACACACACTCCTCTCTTCAGTTAGCTGAAACTGAGATATGGACTGTTGTGTGTTTGTCAGGATCTGGGTTGTGTAGATGCTTTGGAGAGAGATGAACTACAGGAGGGCATCAGTGTGGCCAATGAAGATGCTCAGAGAGATCGAACTAGTGAGTCAAACCTGACAATTACTCATTCAGTATAGTGATTTACACTTGAATAAAGAGATGGTCTGTGTGTAGCTAGAGCTGACAAGTGTGTGTTCTTGTAAATGTGTGTGTGCAGTGCATCAGGCAGTGTGTAAAGTAAATGAGGCTGTGCGGCGTGGAGAAGCCCGTCAGACAGTTCAGGCCCTCATGAATGCAGATGCCCAGCTGCCTGAGGTGTATCCATTTGCTGCAGAGCTTTACCAGAGAGAACTGCAACCACTGCAGCGCCAGTGCCCACAGGTAACACAAACACACCACCACTGCGCCAGTGCCCACAGGTAACACAAACACACCACCACTGCAGCGCCAGTGTCCACAGGTAACACAAACACACCACCACTGCGCCAGTGTCCACAGGTAACACAAACACACCACCACTGCAGCGCCAGTGCCCACAGGTAACACAAACACACCACCACTGCAGCAGTGCCCACAGGTAACACAAACACACCACCACTGCGCCAGTGCCCACAGGTAACACAAACACACCACCACTGCGCCAGTGCCCACAGGTAACACAAACACACCACCACTGCGCCAGTGCCCACAGGTAACACAAACACACCACCACTGCGCCAGTGCCCACAGGTAACACAAACACACCACCACTGCAGCGCCAGTGCCCACAGGTAACACAAACACACCACCACTGCGCCAGTGCCCACAGGTAACACAAACACACCACCACTGCAGCGCCAGTGCCCACAGGTAACACAAACACACCACCACTGCGCCAGTGCCCACAGGTAACACAAACACACCACCACTGCAGCGTCAGTGCCCACAGGTAACACAAACACACCACCACTGCGCCAGTGCCCACAGGTAACACAAACACACCACCACTGCGCCAGTGCCCACAGGTAACACAAACACACCACCACTGCGCCAGTGCCCACAGGTAACACAAACACACCACCACTGCAGCGCCAGTGCCCACAGGTAACACAAACACACCACCACTGCAGCGCCAGTGCCCACAGGTAACACAAACACACCACCACTGCAGCGCCAGTGCACACAGGTAACACAAACACACCACCACTGCGCCAGTGCCCACAGGTAACACAAACACACCACCACTGCAGCGTCAGTGCCCACAGGTAACACAAACACACCACCACTGCGCCAGTGCACACAGGTAACACAAACACACCACCACTGCAGCGTCAGTGCCCACAGGTAACACAAACACACCACCACTGCAGCGCCAGTGCACACAGGTAACACAAACACACCACCACTGCAGCACCAGTGCCCACAGGTAACACAAACACACCACCACTGCGCCAGTGCCCACAGGTAACACAAACACACCACCACTGCGGCGCCAGTGCCCACAGGTAACACAAACACACCACCACTGCGGCGCCAGTGCACACAGGTAACACAAACACACCACCACTGCAGCGCCAGTGCCCACAGGTAACACAAACACACCACCACTGCAGCGCCAGTGCACACAGGTAACACAAACACACCACCACTGCAGCGCCAGTGCACACAGGTAACACAAACACACCACCACTGCAGCGCCAGTGCACACAGGTAACACAAACACACCACCACTGCGCCAGTGCACACAGGTAACACAAACACACCACCA